>NC_064642.1:168989673-169289673 GCF_023864345.2 Schistocerca serialis cubense
ATGTAATCTTTCGCCCCTACTGTTCAATCTATACATCGAAGATGCGATGAGGGAAACAAAAGAAAGGTTGAAGAGTGATCAGATTGGCTCATGACATTTCTGTCCTCAGTGAAAGTGGAGAATAATTACTGGAAAATAAACTTCCTAGCAGATTAAAACTGTGTACTTGACCGAGTGTCGGACTCGGGACTTTTGCCTTTCACGGGCAAGAGCTCTACCAAGTGAGCTACCCTTTTTTTCATTTTGTTCGTTATTGTTCCTTGTATTTAGTCATAGCGGACGTCACATGACATCCGTTGGATTTCGTTGTTGATCCTTTCACTCAGTATTTATTACTTTCATTAGAGAGACGAGCCAGCTCTCTGACCGAACACGCTGAGCTACCGTGCCGGCGGCTACCCAAGCACTACTCACGACATATCGTCACAGATTTACTTCCGCCAGTACCTCGTCTCCTATCTTCCAAACTCCATGGAAGCTCTCCTGTGAAAGTCTCTGCCCGGCACACAGTTTTAATCTGCCAGGAAGTTTCATATCTGCGCACACTCCATTGCAGAGCGAAAATTTCATTCTGGAAGAATTACAGGTTCTCTTGACTGTAATGAACAGTCTAATGAATACAGAATATGGGCTGAGAGTAACTGGCAGAAACGGCATTCCTGTCCAAGAGAAGTCTACTAGTATCAACCATAGGCCTTAATTTGAGGAAGAAATTTCTTAGAATGTACTTTTGGAGCACAGCATTGGATGACTGTGAACATGAACTATGGGAACAGCAGAACTGAAGAGAATCCAAGCATTTGAAATGTGATGCTACAGAAGAATGTTGAAATTAGGTGGACTGACAAGGCAAAGAATGAGAAGGTTCTCTGGAGAACTGGTGAGGGAAGGAAAATATGGAAAACACTGACAAAAAGAAGGGAGACGATGGTTGGACGTCCGAAAGACATCAGGACCAACTTTCAAGGTACTAGAGAGAGCTGTAAAGAGGGCCTGGAATACAACTAGCAAATTATTGAAGACATAGGTTACAAGTGCTACTGTGAGATGAAAAGATTATCACAGAAGATGAATTCGTGGTTGGCCACATCAAACCAGAAGGAAGACTGATGACCCAAAAAAATATTTTTAGGGGAAATAGGGTAGAACTGAAGAAGAGCAGTGCGTTTCGTCGGAGGTTCGTTTAGTAAGGACATAAATGTTATGGAGTTAAGCACACACGTGTTATGGAGTTTCTTACCAGCTGCAGCGGTAGACGTCACAAAAGAGGCGTAGTACACCATGCTCTGGTTTGCTGTTAGAATTTTCTCGACAATGACTATATTGCGCTCCTGCTGAGTCTCCCACATTGTTATGTTGCGGTGGTGCACTTTTCTAATTAAAGTATCTTCCATCTCCACGCCAGAAATGACTTCACAAATCTCTATAAGTTGCAGCTTATCACTGTCATAAAAGACTTGCAGAAAATGGATCCTCTTCGGTATGAAACACCAACGTCGAAGCAAAACACGCCAGGGAGACTCACAAGGAATGGTGAACTCTCGGATGGCACGAAGAGTACATTTCCGCGGATTCATAAAAAACTTAACTGAATGCGCTCTACCTCTTTAAAAAGCATACAGGGAGACTTGTGTCGATCTAACACAAACAACCAGTCTCTTGAAACCGCTGGTGTCATCTTGCAATGCCCTGAGCTGTAGGGAGAAATTTCCCTACTCTCGGCGAAACAAACACCGTACAGATTCACTGAACTGCACTTTTTGAAACAGAAGTCTAAAAATGCTGTTAGTTTCCCGATTTCACTCGACTCACGTTGGGTAATGATTTAGCGCGGGAGCTAGTTGCGCCAGGGTGACCTCTGCTTGCAAACACGCGAACTGCAAACATACAACTGGCGCCAACTGTTAGTTTAGAAGTGTAAGATCACCTCAAGTTTCTATCTTCATTTGGGTAAAAGTCTTCTGAAATACGATGAATCTTTTTAGAACAAATTACGCTTCATACTTGGACCGTAACTGTAAAAGCTGATCTTACTGTAATTTATCTGGGTTTGTAATTATATTTTTTACTGTTGTTGTTCTGCTGTTAGTGTTATTTTATTCGCCAGTAAAAAACCATGAATTACTAAACATAGTAACTTGCTAATGTGTTGTGTGATATACGTTTATACAACTTGTTTTAGGTAACTGGAAGCAGTTCATCTAATCTGACAGCCTCAGTAAATCCTACAATGTTCTGATATTAGAAACGCGTCTATTAAATTGAAACAGTCCTTTTTTCTTCCTGTTGTACACCGTAACTGCAATAAACTTTCACCACAACGAAAACCAGCTGACATCCCGTGCTTATGTAAGTTTGTTAGCTAACTGTGAACACCAGAAGATTCCGCAGAAGATCCTAGCGGAAGGGTCGAAACGTCGGTCGCATAGAAGAAACTGAATTGTAACATAAGGCGGTCCAGCAACGCAGAAGATTCGACCTCATGTTCAGCATAAGCTAAATTCACATGGATTTATGTGTGTATGTATGTATTTTTCATATCTCTTTCTAAACAACTGGACAGATTTCAACAAAACTTAATACGTATATTCCTTACTGTCAGGTAACAAGCGTTGTGGCGGTAAGAACCACCTAGCTATCACAGTTCAGGAGATATGCCACAATAAATGAGTTGCTTGGAAAATTGCTGAATCATGTATTACATTTAAATTTATTACTTCTGTGCTACCAACTCTATTCGCTATAACTTTCACTGACAGTATTCATATATGCCATTGACTGTACATACACATTCTCAGGAATACAAGAAAGAGCAATGTTTTCGATATTACGCTACAAATACAGTTCATTTTTTGTTTGTTTGCGTTTCTAATAGAAATGTGGCAAGATGAATATACCTGCAATGCCGGATTTGTCAGCTAGTTAAGTTATAAACGTGAACAGCCGTCACACGATGAACTATTCCCTTACCTAGTGATTATCCAGTCATACGGGGTCCACTGTTCTCATAATTTGGCAAGTTTATTTTATTTAACTTTATGGCCGGAAGCTCCTTAGGTTACCTCAGTAAACAGTTAACATACGAACTTGGTATATGTCGTGAATCGTGTGAAATTTGTTTTCGAAGTTATCTTATTTTAACTGTTTATGCGTCATATTTTCTAAGACGAAGATTGAAGATGAGTCCAGAATTTGTTTAAATCGTGGAAACCGTTGATAAACCGCGACCACGTGTGACGAACGTGAGGATTGGCATCAGTCATTTACAGCAATAAGCAGCGTTGCACGGCTGTCTGTACGGGGCGTCGGAGTCAGCCTGGCCGTCAGCTCCCGGAGGATTCCCGAATTCAAATGGCTCTGAGAACCATTGGACTTAACATCTGAGGTCACCAGTCCCCTAGACTTAGAACTACTTAAACCAAACTAACCTAACGACATCACACACGTCCATGCTCGATGCAGGATTCGAACCTGCGACCGTAGCAGTCGCGCGGTTCCGGACTGAAGCGCCTGGAACCGCTCGGCCACCGCTGCCGGCTCGTGTTTTAGGTTTAGCATCTTTAACTAGAAATCGAAACATGCTCGGTTCCCGGTTCGATCAGAACCACTGCTTAAATTTGAATAAAAATGATCAGCAATGGGGATCGCTTACTTGCGGCATAAGGAGTCCCCCTCATTCTGCCAATGGCCTTGTCAAAGAGGGAGGAGGAGCGGACAGAGGGTCAGGGCACTCTCTTGCCCTTGGAATGGGAAACTACCCTTAAAGGGTAGCATGTCAGTTTACCAAAAGTACTGCCGTAAACCACCCGTTTTGTATAGAAACCCAAGAGGCAAGTGTAGACTCGGCTCGCTTGTTCATCACTCATCATAATTTAAGTTTGAGGCAACTGGAGAGAATCATCATCAGAAAGGTAATGGGGTTCAATAAAGTACAAATGTAACTTATTTCAGCAACTTACAAACTATGCAGTCTACATGTAATTTTCCATCCCATCGAGTCTATAATGAAGACGAAATAGGAATACAGATTGCAGCGAGAGAACTGCAAAAAAAAAAAAAAAAAAAAAAAAAAAAAAAATTTGGCAAGAAAAGTCAAAATACTAATAACACAATGTGTTTCCGTGTGTTAAAATGATTTGTATTTACATTAGTGATACTTAAGTGTTATATTTTGATGTTCGATACGATCACGATGGCAGAGACAATGATGATGGTGATCATGCTGCGGATGGTGATGACTTTGAAAGAGAGAACACCACACAATAGTAGCAGTACCTGACAAACACTGATATTCTCTTGGGTCTAGCTACGAATCCCTGCAGTGAACGCGGTGTTCTTTTCAAGAAACACCGTTGAGGAAACTTAGAGAATCGGTATTTGAAGCTGACTGCCAAACGATTCTACTGTAGCCAACATACATTGCGCTTAAGGATCACGAAGATAAGATTCGAGATATTAGTGCTCATAAGAAAGGAAATGACTAGTAGCGGTACAGGGACTCTCAGCCATGCACCGTACTTTGGCTTGCAGAGTATTTATGTAGATGTAGGTGTAGATGTACTCTGCTATATTGATAACAATTTCTTTTTGTTTGGAATTTTTATCCATAACAATAGGACGTTTTATTCAGACCTCAAAGAAAGATCCATTTTCTTCATTTATAGCATTTTGTTACTTATAACTTAAATACATCGTATGAGCATTTTAGGAACCAGGTTTTAAATTGTAAGGCATTTCCAACGGCAGATGTGGACTCTGATTACAATCTATTGCTTATGAACTGTAGATTAAAACTGAAGAAACTAAAAAGGTGGGTATTTAAGGAGATGGGATCTGGATAAATTGAAAGAACCAAAGATCGTAGAGAGTTTCATAGAGAACGTTAGGGAACGATTGACAAGAACAAGGGAAAAAAATACAGTAGAAGAAGAATGGGTAGCTTTGAGAGATGAAATAGTAAAGGCAGCAGAGTACCAAGTAAGTAAAAAGACGAAGGATACTAGAAATCCTTAGATAACAGAAGAGATTTTGAATTTAATTGATGAAAGGAGAAAGTATAAAAATGCAGTAAATGAAGTAGGCAAAAAGGAATACAAACTTCTCAAAAATGAGATCGACAGGATGTGCAAAATGGCTAAGCAAGGATGGCTAGAGGACAAATGTAAGGATGTAGAGGCATATTTCACTAGGAGTTGGTCGAAGTAGAGAGAATATAAAATGTAGACTGGCAATGTCAAGGAAAGCGTTTCTGAAGAAGAAAAATTTGTTAACATCGAGTATAGATTTAAATGTCAGGAAGTCATTTCTGAAAGTATTTGTATGGAGTGTAGCCATGTATGGAAGTGAAACGTGGACGATAAATAGCTTAGACAAGAAGAGAATAGAAGCTTCCGAAATGTGGTGCTACAGAAGAATGCTGAATATTAGATGGGTTGATCACATAACTAATGAGGAGGTATTGAATCGAATTGGGGAGAAGAGGAGCTTGTGGCACAACTTGACTAGAAGAAGGGATCGGTTGGTAGGACATGTTCTGAGACATCGAGGGATCACCAGTTTAGTATTGGAGGGCAGCGTGGAGGGTAAAAATCGTAGAGGGAGACCAAGAGATGAATGCACTAAGCAGATTCAGAAGGATGTAGGCTGCAGTAGGTACTGGGAGATGAAGAAGCTTGCACAGGATAGAGTAGCATGGAGAGCTGCATCAAACCAGTCTCAGGACTGAAGACCACAACAACAACAACAAGATAGATACTGCCTACAGGAAAGTTAAAGAGACCATAGGAGAAAACAGAACCACATGTACGAATATCAAAAGCTCAGATGGAAAGCCAGTTCTAAGCAAAGAAGGGAAAGCAGAAAGGTGGAAGGAGTATATAGATGGTCTATACAAGGGCAATGTACTTGAGGGCGATATTATGGAAATGGAAGAGGTCGTGGATGAAGATGAAATGGGAGATATGATACTGCGTGAAGAATTTGACAGGGCACTGAAAGACTAAGTCGAAACATGGCCCCGGGAGTAGACAACATTCGATTAGAACTACTCATAGCTTTGGGAGAGCCAGCCTTGACAAAACTCTACCATCTGGTGAACAAGACGTATGAGACAGGCGAAATACCCTCAGACTTCAAGAAGAATATAATGATTCCAATCCAAAAGAAAGCAGGCGTTGACAGGTGTGAAAATTACCGAACTATCAGTTTAATAAATCACGGTTGCGAATTGGTTACAGACAAATGGAAAAACTGGTAGAAGCCGACCTCGGTCAGGATCAGTATGGATTCCGTAGAAATGTTGTAACACGCGAGGCAGTACTGACCCTACGACTTATCTTAGAAGATAGATTAAGAAAAGGCAAACCTACGTTTCTAGCATTTGTAGACTTAGAGAAAGCTTCTGACAATTTTGAATGAAATACTCTCTTTAAAACTCAGAAGGTGGCAGGGGTCAGATACAGAGAGCGAAAGGCTATTTACAATTTGTACAGAAACCAGATGGCAGTTATTAGAGTCAAGGCAAGAAAGGGAAGCAGTGGTTGGGAAAGGAGTAAGACAGTTAGTTTCAAAATGGCTCTGAGCGCTGTGGGACTTAACATCGGAAGTCGCGCGGTTCCAGACTGAAGCGCCTAGAACCGCTCGGCCGCAGCGGCCGTCGGAGAGACAGGGTTATAGCCTATCCCCAATGTTATTCAATCTGTATACTGAGCAAGCAGTAAAGGAAACAAAAGAAAATTAGGAGTAGGAATTAAAATCCATGGAGAAGAAATAAAAACTTTGAGGTTTGTCGATGACATTGTAATTCTGTCAGACAGCAAAGGACCGGGAAGAGCAGTTGAACGGAATGGACAGTGTCTTGAAACGAGGATGTAAGATGAACATCAACAGAAGCAAAACGAGAATAATGGAATATAGTCGAATTAAATCAGGTTATGCCGAGGGAATTAGATTAGGAAATGAGACACTTAAAGTAGTAGATCAGTTTTGCTATTTAGGGAGAAAAATAACTGATGATGGTCGCAGTAGAGAGGATATAAAATGTAGACTGGCAGCGGTAAGGAAAGCGTTTCTGATGAAGAGAAATCTGTTAATATCGAATATAGATTTAAGTGTCAGAAAGTCATCTCTGAAAGCATTTGTATGGAGTGTGGCTATGTATGGAAGTGAAACATGGACGATAATTAGTTTAGACAAGAAGAGAATAGAAGCTTTCGAAATGTGGTGATACAGAAGAATGCTGAAGTTAAGATGCGTAGATCACGTAAATAATGAGGAGGTACTGAATAGAATTGGGGAGAAGAGGAATTTGTGGCACAATTTGACTAGAAGAAGGGATCGGTTGGTAGGACATGTTCTGAGGCATCAAGCGATCACCAATTTAGGATTGGAGGGCAGCGTGGAGGGTAAAAATCGTAGAGGGAGACCAAGAGATGAATACACTAAGCAGATTCAGGAGGATGTAGGTTGCTGTAGTTACTTGGAGATGAAGAAACTTCCACAGGATAGAGTAGCATATAGGGCTGCAAGAAACCTGTCTCTGGACTGAAGACCACAACAACAACAACAACGAACAATTTTGAACTTAGGGTATCGTGTAATGTATGATCATGGATGTATTGTGTACAACTTTCATTGTTATGTAACCAGAGAATCAGATCTGTTAGGTGTACACCTTTGATCCACTTTAACAGAATGATTCTTCTATCTTCGAGAGATTTCTGAATCATGCTGACTCACCATCCTCCACCAGAACATACCCACACGTTCTATTTGTCTTAATAAATAACATTATTAGCAGTGCCTGGTTGCTGTATACACTTTTTCTAAGAATTAACCTGAATCTGCTCACAGCCAACGTTTCACGATGTCGATATTCCCTAAAACAGCGTTACAAGATGTACAAGTTGACTGTAAAACTGTACCTATAAGGGATCTAGTTCCATCAATATTATTCGGGCTGTATGTGTTGGCTTGGCACTTCTCTATAATATTTTACGCGTAACGAAGTCACCCTTCCCAAGTAGTAAGTCATCGTAAGACTTGACTACTCTCTGCGAACCTATGCAAACTAGCAGTGTGACGAGCTTTCCTATTAGGCAGCCTCCAGCGTGGGCGTCCCTGGGGAACTCATTATTTTTTCCCCTTTAGAGCAGTTCGGCGTCTGAGACTCAATTGACGCTGCTTTGTGAATACGGCCGGTATACGCCCGACTAATGGTGTCGGAGTGAGCCACCATGCAGATGAGGCTAACGCCCCCGACACGGCGGGTTGGCCTACCAGAGGCAAATCCAAGTGGCTTTCGTTCACAAGCGCTGTACAGCTCACCATGTGCCTGTTCTAGGCTCCGTAGTAGTTTACTGTCAGATAATATCCACATCGTTACACAAATTTTTTTTTGTTCTTTCTTGCAGATTCTACTCATTGCGTTTGTGGCAATAGTCGGTCCCAGTATTGTTTTCATTAAAACTGCTTTTGGCTTAAAAAGATAAGTGCCATGCTGTAATCAAACGCCCGCTTAATAGAGCAAAATGGCACAGATATCGTATGGTGTGACGTCTCACACTATCTTGAACCACACTGTGTGTCAGTAGCAATAGTGGTGAGAGCCACACGTATGTGAACTGTTCTGTTCATCATTTGAATAGCAATTCACGTGATGCATCTCAATGTTCACACACGAGCACCTCTCTCCCGTTCCGTACCTAAGAATATCTTTAGTGAAACTGAACGTCACGGGGTTTGACTTCACATAAATTCAGGCGCGAAAAAGAAGAAAAATGCATTTTTAAATTTTTTTGTCCTAGCATAAATGATCTTTTTAGTAATAAGAACTGGATAATATTTAAATAAATAAAATAAATCTGAACATAATCCTGTCTTCATTACTCAGAGTTTGCATATACCTGTATTCAATACTGCACATGCAATTGCAGCAAAATGATCTCAACAGGGCCAAGTCTACGAATGTGGCTCCAAAATTTTGGAAATCGCATGGGGAGGGATCGGGATGTATGGAGGATGTGTAAGGGCATACCAGCGAATATTCTACAGCTTATTCGAGAGAACTTGCCAACAAAATGCTCGCCCACTTGGCGCCAAGGTTGTTTTCACTACTATGCAGGAGTTTCAAAAAAATTGCTCTAAGCACTGTGGGATTTAACATCTGAGGTCATCAGTCCCATAGACTTAGAACTACTTAAACCTAACTAACCTAAGGACATCACACACATCCATGCCCGAGGTAGGATTCGAATCTGCGACCGCAGCAGTCGCGTGGTTCCGGACTGAAGCACCTAGAACCGCTCGGCCACCGTGGCCGGCGGACCACTTTTTGTTTAAATGACTGTAACAGTTGTTATATTCGACCCTGGCCAGTTTAAGAATGGAGCTAAGTCTGTTACCCAACTTCTGAAAACATTGAGAAGACATACAGGGTGATTCTAAAGTCAGTATATATTTCAGTGATATAGTAAGTCACTATACATTTCAGTGATATAGTAAGTTACTGTATATTTCAGTGATATAGTAACGGAATATTTTTTTTTTTTTCAGGTACTATGACAGAATGCTAACCAAAGAAATACGAATTGCAGTTGTTTCTGCTCGTCTTCGTGGAATGACGTGTGAAAAGGTGTCGACAGACTTTGCCCGTCGATTCCGGGAAACAGACCCCACCAGGCTTGCTATCAAGACCCTAGTCAATAAATTCCAGTGTACTGGTAATGTTGCAGATGAAGAACGTCCAGGGAGGCCGGCCATAACGCCAGACACCGTGCAAAGTGTGCAGGGTGCGATCACACGTAGCCCTTCCGCATCTACCAGAAGACTTAGTAACGGAGATTGGTATTCCTCAACCACTGTACGGAGAGTTCTTCGTTACAAGCAGCACAAACGTGCGTACCATTTCCAGATCGTACATAAGCTTGAAGCGGAGGACTATGCAGCCAGACAAGCTATGTGTCATGACCTGCTACAAGCTACAGGATATGCAAAATGCAAAATGTCTTGTTCAGTGATGAAAGCTACATTTCATACCTGTGGACATGAGAACAGACAGAACTGCAGGATCTGGGCAGACGAACAACCAAGTGTGCTGCAGGAGTGGCAACGGGACACAGCAAAAGTGAACGTATGGTTAGGGACAACGAGGTCAACAGTGCACGGGCCCTTCTTCTTCGCAGAACAAACCGTTACTGGAACCACATACCTAGATATGTTGGAACAGTTCAAAATGTTCAAATGTGTGTGGAATCTTATGGGACTTAACTGCTAAGGTCATCAGTCCCTAAGCTTACACACTACTTAACTTAAATTATCCTAAGGACAAACACATACACCCATGCCCAAGGGAGGACTCGAACCTCCGCCGGGACCAGCCGCACAGTCCATGACTGTAGCGCCTGAGACATCTCGGCTAATCCCGCGAGGCTGGAACAGTTTTTGGAGCCCCAGTTGATATCTGATGGGGTCATGGATACTGTTGTTTTTCACAGGATGGTGAACCACCCTATTTTACCGTCGTTGTTCGGGATTATCTGAATCAAACATTTCCCGGCAGATGGATTGGTTGTGCCTTTCCACGGATGTGGGCACCCCGCTCTCCTGACTTGACACCCTTAGACTTTTTTGCATGGGGGTTTATCAAGTCTAAGGTATACCAGGTGAAATCCACAGCGCTGAACACTTAACACAGCGGATTTGAGCTGCAGCTGCTAAGATTACACCAGATATGCGTGGGTAGGTTTTTCGGTCTATAATGGAGCGCTGGGTGGTATGCCTAGACATGAAAGGTGGTCACATTAAAATGTACTGAAATTATGTCCTATTGTAACATAAGTTGCAGTGCCATTACATATTGGTTAATAAAATTTGTTTAAGTACAAAATGTATCGTGACTTTAGATACTTTAGATACTTCACAGATGGGTTTTTGCGGTATTTTCCTAAATAATTATCCCCACAGAGATAAAATACCACAGAGAGACAACATCGCGATAGGAGTGAAGCAAGCTGAACAACCCTCCTCCATATTTTTACAAGTCAAAACAAAGGGGAATGGTAGATGACAATGCGTAAGAGAATTACGAAACCTAGCCTAAGTAATAGTAAATTCACATGTTCACGTAAAGTTAAACATATGAAAGTTCTTCCTGTGCTGGTGTATAACGAAAATAAACAAAATCGCCAACAGATAATATTTTTTAAACACAATGCACAATAATGGGAGAGATTCATAGTTTTACTGCTTTTGTGTGTTCAGTTATACTCCGCACAAACTTTAGCATGATTTAGAAAAAAAAAATTGCACATCTTACAAGTTGCACATGTACTATTTCGTTTTTAAAACGATCGTAGGATGAAGAGTGACTAAAATGAGCCGACCGGGTTGGCCGAGCGGTTCTAGGCGCTACAGTCTGGAGCCGTGCGACCGCTACGGTTGCAGGTTCGAACCCTGCCTCGGGCATGGATGTGTGTGATGTCCTTAGGTTAGTTAGGTTTAAGTAGTTCTAAGTTCTAGGGGACTGATGACCTCAGCAGTTAAGTCCCATAGTGCTCAGAGCCATTTGAACCATTTTGACTAAAATGAGGAAGCCGCAACCGCTTTCGACTGGCGTTCGTATGAAATCGGAAATCGGTCAATTGACGTGCCACGCTCGTTAATTTTGAGAGGATTCATCGTATTTCTTTGTTTCAGTATTATAATTTGCGTGTTATGAGAATACACTGTTTCAGGCCAACGGCTCATTGAAGATTTATCACAAACACGTCACTCTTATGTACGCTCTGTTATAATTAAATGTCAGTTAAGGACACGTTACCTGCACGACTGCTTAGAAGATTCTAAGACGAACGATAATAATTTTCGAAAGTGCAACCCATCGCTGTGCTCATGCGATTAGAGATATGCAATAGGGAAGTGAAGGGAGTGTGTTCGTGTCATGGTACATTCTTTCTTTTTCTTCTTCTTCTTCATCTCCGCGTTTCTAACACACTGACGCACTTTTTTTATTCATGTAACAGAATTATATTCTGCAACGCTCTATGTTATCTGCGTGTAAGAACGTGCTCTATAAGGAATGAGTTTCCTCGATTTCGCTGCTTCATTCGCATTAAAAAGTGAAAGATGAAACAACCAGCAATGGCATTTATATTCTTTCTTTTAACAACTATTTGACTGTTTGTTTTCTTTTTTTCAGAATATTTCGCATTTTCAAAGGATGTGGTTAGTGAGGAATCTAATGTAAATGCTGCGAGTGAAATGAGCAACAAAGGCATTGATATTCTTCCTTGTTACAAATATTTGGCTGTTTATTTCTGAATGCACTGCTCAGCCAGAAAATTATGACTATCTACCTAACCTCTCAATGGAGAGAAATCTTCCGAAGTAAGAGTGATTTCAGGTGTGCCGCAGGGGAGTGTCATAGGACCGTTGCTATTCACAATATACATAAATGACCTGATGGATGACATCGGAAGTTCACTGAGGCTTTTTGCAGATGATGCTGTGGTGTATCGAGAGGTTGTAACAATGGAAAATTGTACTGAAATGCAGGAGGACCTGCAGCGAATTGACGCACGGTGCAGGGAATGGCAATTGAATCTCAATGTAGACAAGTGTAATGTGCTGCGAATACATAGAAAGATAGATCCCTTATCATTTAGCTACAAAATAGCAGGTCAGCAAATGGAAGCAGTTAATTCCATAAATTATCTAGGAGTACACATTAGGAGTGATTTAAAATGGAATGATCATATAAAGTTGATCGTCGGTAAAGCAGATGCCAGACTGAGATTCATTGGAAGAATCCTAAGGAAATGCAATCCGAAAACAAAGGAAGTAGGTTACAGTACGCTTGTTCGCCCACTGCTTGAATACTGCTCAGCAGTGTGGGATCCGTACCAGATAGGGTTGATAGAAGAGATAGAGAAGATCAAACGGAGAGCAGCGCGCTTCGTTACAGGATCATTTAGTAATCGCGAAAGCGTTACGGAGATGATAGATAAACTCCAGTGGAAGACTCTGCAGGAGAGACGCTCAGTAGCTCGGTACAGACTTTTGTTAAAGTTTCGAGAACATACCTTCTCCGAAGATTCAAGCAGTATATTGCTCCCTCCTACGTATATCTCGCGAGGAGACCATGAGGATAAAATCAGAGGGATTAGAGCCCACACAGAAACATACCGACAATCCTTCTTTCTGCGAACAATACGAGACTGGAATAGAAGGGAGAACAGATAGAGGTACTCATGGTACCCTCCGCCACACACCGTCAGGTGGCTTGCGGAGTATGGATGTAGCTGTAGATGTAGAACAGCCGGTATGTCCACCTTTGGCACGGATCACAGCGTCGAGACGTCGTGGCATGGAAGCAATGAGGCCATGGTAGGTCGGTGGAAGAAGCTGTCACCACAACAGCACACACAAGTTACCTAATTCCCGTAAATTCAACGTTATGAATTGACAGCGCAAGCAGGCGTTTAGCCTATAGTGAAAATGGACCACAACATCGAAAAAAAGAGAACCCAGTATAAAAATTGCCTTTCGCCAGCTAAAAATACACACTGTAAAGTTATATTATAGTCAGAATGAAGGACGAAAACTGGCTTGTAGGTGCTTTTCGAATGTATACACCAGCACTCAACCGGCACCTTAACGACAATCTAATTTGCCGCGACAAATGAATAAATACACTTGCAAGCGAAATGGTAAAGGAAGAGCTTAAAATTATTCCGAGTTTCGTTAAATAATGTATAATCATGGTCAAAAGTTTCGACCGGCCTAAATTATGTTTCGCCTGATTTGCATGCAGTCCACATAACATACCTGTCTTGCAGGTATATTAATATCGTTTCGGTACAGTCGTTTGACTACACAAGATGGTTAACACAAGTGACCAGTAGAAAATACTGCTCTGTGTGGCAATAACTCCTGATGTTAATTAATACCACAATACTAAATGTGTCAGAGGACATCTGAGACCGTTCTTAACGCTTGTAAACCCAAATTTATTAAAATAAGCGACATTTATAAGATGTTACGAGTCTCAGTAGTAACTGATACAAATAATGACAATAACTCTAACACACCAGAAATTATTCTACTCTTGCTCTCTAAAAGATTTTACAACCACCTATTAAGCATTTTTCACTAAGCGAGTGCGTTTGCATAAACTCAAAAATGGTTCAAATGGCTCTGAGCACTATGGGACTTAACATCTGTGGTCATCAGTCCCCTAGAACTTAGAACTACTTAAACCTAACTAACCTAAGGACGTCACACACATCCATGCCCGAGGCAGGATTCGAAGCTGCGACCGGAGCGGTCACGCGGTTCCAGATTGAAGCGCCTAGACCGCACGGCCACACCGGCCGGCTCGCATAAACTGATTAATGAAATAAACATTTGAAAAACTATGATTACGAAGGTCAAGCGCTGTATCATCATCAACAACGTATCATTATTAATTTCGCTGTATTCATGACACCACATTGATCTATGTGCAGTTCGAAAACCACCCATCGTACTTGTTATCGGTGTCAAAGTGACATTAAAAATGTATGTTATTCATGCTTAATGAGACTCGACCACAGCTTTGGTTACTATTGCTGACTACCGTAACCATAAAGAGACGAGATACACCACGTTTTTAGCCATTATTAGTTAGCAAATCTGAACTTCAAATTAGCTGACGAAATATTTTATACTGAATCGGGACGCCTATCCAGAAACTACTGCCTCTGTTAACCAACCATGAAATTTGTTAAACATGGTAAGTTTCCCAAGTAACAAACGTGAAGTGACATAATGTGTGTGTTGGAAAGCGATTCGAACCCCAAACCTAATCCTATTGTTTTATAGGCAAAATCAAATTCCAAGTATCGAATTTTCCCAGCAGTAGCGAGATGTTTGAAACTGCATTGTTTCCTAGGTTATAATTTAAAGATTCTATGTTTATTTCACGAGTAGCGACATGTGTGCATGTTTGAACTAGAAATGATGTGACGAAGTGGAAGAGTACAGTGATGATTCGGATTCGAGCCCCACACATAACGTCGAGGACTACCCACGAAGGCACGTTACGTGTTGAATTATTTTTCAGCAGTAGCTAGGAGTGGTATGTTTGAACTTGAAATGATGTGACCAAAAGATCTGTGTCTCTACGGGAGTCGAAACCATTTCATATTGTTATTGACAATGAATGAAGAGATATTAAATATCGAAATAAATTTCCACCAAAAATTAGGTGTGCTCACCTGAAAGGACATAATAAATGCATTTGTGTCGAACTAGGATTAGAACGCTGACACACTCCTTCCGAGAAGAACTTGAGGATTTTGGAATCTTAAGCAAACAACACGGTGAAATCTTTAAAATGTTCGAATGTGTGTGAATTCCTAAGGGACGAAACTGCTGAGGTCATCGGTCCCTTACACACTACTTGCACTAACTTAAACTATGAGTAACTTATGCTAAGAACAACATACACACTCATCCCCGGGGGAGAACTCGAACCTCTTGCGGGAGGGGCGGTGGTGGAATCTTATGTTCTCGATTTGGCGTAAAATGGATCTACTAGACTCCCTTAAAAATCTTCGCCTGGAATGGTAATCGAAACCTAATCGTACATACACTAACCTAGCCTCAAGCCCACAGAGCACTGAATTTCACAGACGGCTAGTTCATGATTTTCTCGTAACACAGGTGCGCCACAATATATGAGAATTCTTACTTCGTAACTCCCTGGAGTGGATTACAGTCGTTTCAATACTTTCGTTTCTTGCTCGATCGAATCGCTATTAACCAGCTGCCTCAGCATTTAACTTGATTTTGTAATGTATACACATAAAATTGTAACTGACCGATATTTGTACTTAGGAGATATTTCAGAAAACTTAATATGAGTGTTCTTTATACCAGAAATAGAACCAAAAACAATTATTATTAAAATTTTTGTTTATTTGTTTCTCTGCTGTCTGTCCGTATGTTTGTATGCGCACCACCCAAAAACTACTGCACGAAACTGGACGCAGTTTTCACAGTCGTATTGTTGGGAACCTAACTTGAAATCTGGTACATGTTTCATCGTGCCACCCAGAAGCCGAATAACCTGTACATACAGTGTGTTTTCTTTTCTTTTACTGGGTCAGTGCGGGGCAGTTGGAATGCATAGAAGATGTAGGAAAACTGTCTTAAAAACGTTTAGGTGATTTATTCTGAAAACAATTTTGCCATAATGAAATTTTTGGTTGGGCGTGAGTTGTCCATAAAAATGAGTAATATTGGATTTTTTTTATGCAGATCGACTCAGTTTCGTGTAAGGATCATTTCATACATTGGAAGAAAAAAAGATGCACAGCAGATGTTCTATAATACTAAATAAACCAGGATAGAAATAGTTTTCTGAGTCATCAGTCTCCTGAATTATTTCGACGGCCCTCCACCAATTATCCTCCAGTGCCAATCTTTTCATCTCAGAGAGGTACTTGCAGCTTACGTCCTCAATTATTCAGTTATTTGCTGGATGTATTCCAGTTCCTGTTTTCTTCTACAGTTCTTAACGTCTACAGTTGCTTGGAGTACCATGGAAATTATTCCCTGACATCTTGACAGATGTCTTATTATAATGCTCCTTCTTCTTGTCAGTGTTTCCCATATATTTCCTTTCTCATCGATTCTCCAGAGAACCTCCTCGTTCCTTACCTTATCAGTCCAACTAATTTTCAATCTCCTTGTGTTGCCACACATCTCAAATGCTTCGATTCTCTTCTTTTCCGGTTTTCCCATGGTCCATGTTTCTCTACCATACAATGCTGTGCTCCGTATGTACATTCTCAGAAATTTCTTCCTCAAATTAAGGTCTATGTTTGATACTAGTAAACTTCTCTTGGGCAGGAATGCCCTTTTGCCAATACCAGTCTGCTATTTATGTCCTTCTTCCTCCGTCCGTCTTGGGTATTCTGCTGTCTAGGTAGCAGGATTCCTTAATTTCGTCTACTTCGATTACCGATGTGATGTTTCTCGCTGTTCTCATTTCTGCTACTTTTCACTACTTTCGTCTTCCTTCGTTTTACTCTCAGTCCTTATTCTGTATTCATTAGACTGTTCATTCCCTTCAGTAGATACTGAGTTGTTCTTCACTTTCACTCAGGTCCGCCCCCGGTAGCTGAGTGGTCAGCACGACGGATTGTCTTACCAACGGGCCCGGATTCGATTTCCGGCTGTGTTGGAGATTTTATCTGCTCAGGGACTGGGTGTTGTGTTGTCCTTATCACCATGATCTCACCCCCATCGACAAGCAAGTCGACGAAGTGGCGTCAACTCAAAAGATTTACACCAGGCGATCGGTCTCCCGACAGGAAGCCCTAGCTACACGTCATTTACTTTCACTCAGGATAGTAATGTCATCAGCAGATGGTATCATTGATATCCTTTCATCTTGAATTGCAAATCCACTCTCTAATTTCCGTTTCTGCTTGTTCAGTGTATATATAGAACAGTAGTGGCGAAAGACTACATCCCTGCCTCACATCCATTTTAATCCGAACACTTTGTTCTTGGTCTCCTACTCTTATTGTTTCCTCTTGGTTCTTGTGCATATTGTATAATACCCTTCTTTCCCTACAGCTGACATATATTTTCCTCAAAATTTCGTACATCTTGCACCATTTTACCTTGTTGAACGCTTCCTCCAGGACGAAAAATCCTGTGAACGTGTCTTGATTTTAGGCTTCCTTCCATTATCAATCGCAACCCCAGAATCGCCCAAAGTCAAACTGACCGTCATGTAACATATCTTCAGTTTTCTTTTCCATTGTTCTGGGTATTATTCTTGTCAGTAACTTGGATGCATGAGCTGTTAAGCTTGTTGTGCCATAATTCTCGCACTTGTCGGCTCTTGCAGTCTTCGGAATTGTGTGGTTGATATTATTCCGAAAGCCTGATTGTACTTCGCCAGAGTCATATATTCTGCACACTAACGTGAATAGTTGTGAATCTAATACATCTTCAATTTCCTTTTTCTTTGTTCTGTTTATTATTCTTGTCGGTAACTTGAATGCATGAGCTGTTAAGCTTACTGTGCCATAATTCTCGCACTTGTCGGCTCTTGCAGTTTTCGGAATTGTGCGGTTGATGTTATTCCGAAAGCCCGATCGTACATCGCCAGATTCATACATTCTACACACCAACGTGAATAGTCATGAATTTTAGAAATTCTGATGGAATGTAGCCTATCTCCTCTGCCTTATTTTATTCTGTGTCTTCTAAAGCTCTTCTAAATTTTGATTCTAATTCTTGTTCCCCTATCTCCTCTATATCGACTCCTGTTTCTTCTTCTATAACGTCTCAGACAAGTCTTCCTACTCTCCTGTACCAAGGGTCCTTCAGTTCACTCTTTCCACCTATCTGCTTTCTCTTTTGCATTTAACAGTGGAATCCCCCATTGCACTCATAACGTTATCACCGCTCCTTTTAATTTCACCGTAATGTTTTTTGAATTCTCTGTATGCTGTGCCATTCTTGCCGGTAATCACTTCTTTTTCTATTTCTACCTGTTCTTCGTGGAGCCATTTCACCTTTGCTCCTCTGCACTTCGTATTTATTTCATTCTCAAGTGACTTTTATTTCTGTATGCCTGAAATTCCCTGAACACTTCTGTACTTCCTTACTTCGTAATCTGACTGAAGTCTTCCCTTATCTCCCACCCTTGTTCAAATACAGATCCTTCTGTTGAACGGAGTATTCGCTATTAATAGCTGAAATTCACTGTAGAACTTTATATTCCTTTCTCCTCTCTCATTCCTAATACAAAGCCCATATTCTCCCGTAACCCTTTTGTCTACTTCTTCCTCTACAACCTCATTCCAATTCTCCATGACTATTATATTTTCGTCTCCCTTAACGTAGTGAATTACTCGTTCAATATCCTCATATACAATCTCCATCTCTTCATCTTCGGCTAGCGACGTTCTGTTGTTGTCCGTGTTGATTTGCTGTTGATTCTGATGAGAACAACCTTGGTACTGAACTGTTCATAGTAACTCACTCTCTGCCTTACCTCACTATTCACAACAAATCCTACTCTCGTTATACTACTTTCTGCTGCTGTTGAAACTATTCTATACTCATATGACCAGAAATTCGTATCTTTTTTCCATTTCAGTTTGAGCCTTAGCATCTCCCTTTTCACATTTTGTAGCTTCCCTACCGCGTTCAAACTTCTGACGTCCCAACTCGTACGACTTTGATCTTTCGTTGGTTGTTGAGTCTTTTTCTCGTGATCAGCTCTTCCGTGGCAGTCTCCTCTCGGAGATCGGAATGGGGAACTAATCCGTAATCTATTGCCAATGGAGAGATCGCTATGACACTTCCAGTTACAGGTCACATCTCCAGTGATTACGTATTATGTGTCTTTAATGCAGTCGTTTCCATTGCCTTCTGCATCTTGATGCCCTTGATCATTGCTGATTCTTCCGCACTGGTGGGCAGTTTCCCACCCCGAGGGAAAGTGCCCAGAATCTGTGTCATTTCCTCCGCCCTATTTGACAAGACCGTTTGCTGAACGACGGTGACTTCTTATGCCGGAAGTCTTTGGCCGCCATTTCTAATGAATTATATTCAGATTTATGCGGTGCCGCGTTTCGAACCCAGGGGTGACGACGCTACCCTTAGATCACGGGTGGCATAAAACAGAAACGGTAGAATCCATAAAAAATTGTATTTTGGTACGTTTTATCATCATCATCATCATCACCACAATAATCTTAACAGTTCAATCCCGTTATCCACAGATATTCTTGATTTCATTGTTGAATCAGTGTAACTAGTATCGTTGATAGCTTTGTCGAGTTGACGTTACTATTACCGTTGATAAACTTGTTGATTTCACAGTCAAATCTATTATCGTCGATAAGTTTGTCTAGTAGACACTAAAAATCACTATCCTACATTTCCTCAGAGGTTTTCATAGTTTGTCGTGGATATAAGTGATACAGTTGTTGTGATTTCGTATTAGTTTCTTCGCTTGATTAACTTCTTTCATTCTTCAAGTGATCTAACTGTTACCTTTGATAAGTTTATCGTTTATCAATAATGCCATCCCGAAAATGGTATAACCTTTTTTCTGTTTCTGCTCAAGTCAAACGAGCACGATTGAGAAGATTAACAGAAAGTGAACCAGAGCGTGGACAGAGTTTAACATCGCAGTGCTCTAGACTTGCATCGCCTCAATCTCATGTGATTTGTCACTTCTGAATACTAACAGACGCCGTAATGCTGGGTCGCGGTCTGTGGAGAGTAACGTAGGACGTGAACATGACTTCAGTGCAGGCCGATCTGATGGCTCTCGATCTTCCACCAAACCGAGCCCATCAACATGAGGTAGCAAATATGAGGTAGCCTAGGAGGTGGAAACTTGTGTTCTACTATGCCAAGACTGCTTGGTAGCTTCAACAGGAAAACACAAGTAATTAGCAGGAGTACAGAATAAGACAGTATTTATTACTTTGTTGTAATCCATGCACTGTTGGTTGACAATAATAGAAGACGCGACTAGACTAAGCTTTTGTAGAATGACATTATTTTCAAGTCACAAATCTTGCAGTGACGAATTAATCTCTTGTAAATTCGAATGTCGAATCCGGTGAATTTGAAGACTGACTTGGAACTGGGTTGCAAAGACTTGATGGCAGCAATGACTGAGCTGCAGATGATGACTAACATCGGCGCTGGCTGACTACTGAGCGCATCTACGAACTGTAGACTGGCACAACTGCACTACACTCCTGCTACACATGAAGTGGCCTAGCGGCGCCACGCGGCGAGAGTAAGTACTGCGACTGGTTGTGTACTCTTTGGCTAGCACAGCCGTTCTTCTGTTGCATTTACCGAGTGAATCGCATCCGGAGGATCTCTCAGGCGGCGGTGTGGTCGTATGACTGACGACATCACACGATCTGGCCAGGTGCTCGAAGTGCAGAAACTCAGATTCGATTATCCTCTGATCATAGGCACCACGTGGTTTCCCTATCACTAGAGACGAATTCCGAACGGGAACTGTATTGGGCCAAAGACCCCATCGGTGTCGAAATCTCACGTTCTGTTGAAACTCACCAGGAAACAGACGCACGTTTATCCTGACCGTAGACGTCACGAAACTTCACGGCTATAAGAGACAGATGAGCAACACGAGCTCCGTGTATCTGCTGATCGTAGCCGTCATATTTCGTGGCTATTGGAGACAGAATACCAACACGAACTTCGTTTGTCTGCCGGGACTAGACAGATGAGCAGCACGAGCTACGTTTGTGTGTTGCTCGGAGCCATTAGGATGACAGACAGGAGGCAACCGCTCATCACTTGGAACAAGGATGAAACGTCCCCTTAGAACAATTATACAAGACTGTGCTTAAACTGACACACAATATTTTGTTAGCGCAACGCAATCTGACTTTCGATAATCCCTACAAAAGAATGGCCCTGACTAACATTAAACTATACCTTTCACAAATCACTTACCTCACAAAGATTTTCGCTACTCAAGCTACTGCAATACAGCGAGCGCCACTACTGCCAGCTAAATAAAAGATTCAAACTACGGAAGGCACTAACTACTGTTAGGCATAGTTAGCAAATGAAAGATTTTAATAGAGAACAAACAATGTATTTACCCTAATAGTCATAATATATATAGCAGTTCATGACAAATTACAAAACTCCGCCATCTCTCTCCCCACATTCACCACTGCTGGCGGCTCACCTCCAACTGCCCAACGCTACGCGCTGTTCACATCCAGCTGCCGCTGCCCAACACTACAATGGCAGACAACAATGCAAACTAGCCACAGACTGCACACAGCACAGCCAGTGATTTTCATACAGAGCGCTACGTAACATTGCCAATAAGAAAACATAAACAACCTACTTACATAGCCCCCATGCTCCCCACAAAAAATTTTACAAATTGTATTGGGCACTGGGCAATACATATTTGTTAAAATTTTTCATAATCGTAATTACAATAGCAAAGAAATCAAATGCACGCACTTATTGATACAATGTTAGTCAAAAGCTAAAATTTTCTCACAGTCCATAAAGATAGTCCTGATCATTCATCATAACAGTAATTACAGTTTTTTTCACAAAGTTTCATTAGTAAAAGAAATTGCACACAGAAGTAGTGGATTTCCATGCAGTCTTGAAGAAGTAGTGTTGTCCTTCCAACGAAAAGACAGTGCTGACTCTTGACATGCAGACAGGTAATGCGCCACAACAGAGCAAACCCACAGCAGAGTCAGTCGAAGTTTTGAAGAATATTGGTAGGTAGGTCATCACAGAGTAGACCCACTGTAGTCCTGGTAGAGATTACAGTATTGGTGGGCCATCAAAGATGCAGACTCACTGTAGTCCTTGTAGAAATAATGGTCTTGGTGAGTCATCAAAGGTGTAGACCCACTGTAGTCCTTGTAGAGATAGCTAGCAGCCATCTGTTGCAAATGTGCAGGTGCACAATCATCATCGAAGAGTCTTGTGGACAATATAGCAAGTCCATAACCACCACTTGTGCACTCACAAAATTTTTGGAATGGTCCTTTGAATCAGCAATGCTGTTATCCAGTCCCTTGCTGAATTATTAACACACGTGCAAACACTAACAGTCCCTACTTTCACATATTGTCCATATACTATGACCAACAGAAACGTGTGCAGTGAAATGTAACTTACAAGTTAATAATATGATGAACTGGTGTCAATTACAATTTTATAATGTAAGAATACAATTACAAAGGTACAAAATACATCATTAAAGAACATAACAATACAGATAACTCTGTAGTAGTACATGCTTTACAAAACAATAGAAATAAACAGATACATCAGTGTTACAAGAATTATGACATAAGTACTTACATAAAAGATCAGAATAACTTTCGAAACATCAAATTCATACATGAGCATTAAAACAAAACAGAATAAATAATGTCTAAACATCTTTACAAAGAAAATAACATATTATTAGAAAAATTCTACAACATAAATCTTATTAGCTAAACACATAAAAACAGGAAAAACACAAATACACAAGGGAACACAAACACATAGTGTGATAACACAAGGAAAGGACATGGTTTGTTGTACTGCAGTATTTTGCAAACAAAACGTTCTTTACTTCTTGGAGATCTCACTTCATTCATCATTATTCCCTAAAAGTTCTATCTACACCTGCTTTCTGTATTCTATTCATATTTCTTTCATAATAATTATTTCTCAGTGTACAATACTCATTTTGGCCCAAATCTTTTTCATATAACTTCTCAATGCATTCTTTCCCTATTGTCCATAGTCAGTTTCTTATATAGTCTACCCCCTCTTAAGCTAACTTAAATCTACTGAGCTCAGATGCATAAACTAAGGGACGAGGCAATGCAGCAGCACAAAACAATTAATACAAACAGCAATGACAAAATATTCAAATTGGCCAAGCAAGCAGCAATATTACAACTAATATTACGCAATGAGCAGCAAACAAGAAAAATAAATCAGTAGTAACAAAGGCTTAACAGAGTAATGTAAAGTGAAATTTAATAGCACTATGCCTGGCAAGCAGCAGCAGAAAATGAAATACCTAAACATGACATAGCTCAAGCAGAAAAAATAGTACACTAAAGATAACAATGCAGATAAGGGAAATGTATAATCACATCTTAATGTCTAAGTAATTAAAGTGGTGCACTACAAGAAGTTATTCTACCAAAAAAGTTACAAAGTACTTGAAAAGTAAATTATGTATGCAGTTCCTGTGAAGGGAAATGTCTTTGTGCTCCCTCATTTTTTGGGAAGTGTATTACAAAATTAGTATTTACTGGATCTGTAGACAGAAAATATTTATATTAGTACATCTATAAAATTTTATTTTAACCAATGCTGCAGTGCAGCTAGAAACTAGATATCAAATGAAATAAGCAACTATGTACAAAGTAAAGCATAAGAACATCATTCAGTAGTCATTAGGCATTTCATAAGTTAGTAGAATAATCTCTCAACTAGAGAGACAGTAGTCATAATCAGGTGTATAGACATAAAAATATTGCTCGTCATTTCATTAGGCATTTCAGTAAATCATAAATTAAGAGCTCCACAGTGTAATCATATGTTATCAAGTTCGACCGTGTCGTTTTTCCGATGCTTTCTACAAAGGAACGTCAATAGTGAGGATAATGGCCTCCCTTTTTTTTCCACCTGTGCCTCTGGAAGGCACACTTTAATGGCTTTTTTTAAGGCGACTGTCGCCCACCTGGGTGCCCACGATGTATTAGGTGCAGGTGGTCACTTAACTTTCTTACTGAAATATTTACGACACCCAGTTTCCGCTACAGTGACAGTCTCATATAAAAATATTTCACAGGTCAAGAATTTGGGTTACTAATCTGTAGAAACAAAATCCTATAAATATAACAGCGTCCAAAAAATTTTCGCCAGCACTGTGATACATTCACGCATATACACACATTTCATAACTCTTAAAGTACGATTCTTGGTTTCCAACATCCTTTTTCACAAGTCAGAGTCCTTAACCACTACTCATTATTCCTTACCTTATTACACATATACGTATTCGTCGACACTTCTTCAATATTTTATCATAATAAATACATAGCATAATCAAATTCCTCATATAGCATCAGCTTATTGATCATAAACATACCTCAACAGCATAATACACATCGTCGTCATAATAACAACATCATAACACCTCAGTCAAATCTCAAAAACGTCGTAGCTTTCTGCAATAATTTCAAAACCTAAAAAAAAATTCTCTGCTCATTTCAATAGTGTCATCTACCTCAAACGTACTTTAAAAATCATGATCTCATACCAAATACATCATTCAAAGCTCTCGTAGTATCACAATGGTTCTGAAAAAATATGAACAGTTTACAAAGTACAGACAAATACAGTTTCATAAGTGTGAAGTTATCCAACTGTGTAATTGCGTAAACATCTGTCACTGACGTAGTAAAAAAAATGTTTATCTCTCAGTTAAATGATCAGATAGCTGTGTAAATTGTGTGTTAGAGAAATATGGTACCGATGTGTAAAGTTGTATAAGCAAATACCATATTAGCTAGGGCTCCTTGTGCTTGCCAAACACATGGTACACAAAGTAAGTGTGTACCCCCCTGAGGATAAATGTTATTATATCCTCAAGTGTTACAGATTACAGCAATGGAATGAAATGTATCACAGAAAACTTTCTTTGTAATTCAAAAATCTTGAAAAATAAATGGTTTAAGTACAAAATTGATCACTCAAATGCGTGTCCTGTAACGCTAAATGTGCGTCTTGCTGTAAGATAATTCTGTGGAAGTGTCGTAGATATCGTCCTCTGTAAGCAAAGTTCTGCTGAAGTCAATGTACTTACCTCATCATAAACGAAAGTGAAATGCTTTGCAAATAGATATCGTAGTTATTATGTTTATTGGCGTGATGAAGAAATTACTGTACAGTAACGTATTGTTGTGCCACGAAAAAGGCTATCTCATTGTTGCTGTACCACAAAAGTTACTACTAAAACATGTTTTACTTTCCAGAAGAAGTCAGAAAAACTGTGCAGATATAAAACAGATACACCGCAAAAGCAACGAGGTAAATTGTGTCACACATTAGTAGCGTCGTGATAAAATCATGTAGCTGTCACATAAACTAACCACTGTGTCATCTGGTATCTCACATAAAGTACTTTAAATCCAGAATGTATTTTCAAGTAAACCAAAATGTTGCATAAAAATCTCATTAGCAGTACCAGTATATGTTCTAAGCATGTAAGTCTTATAGTCGTTACGTAATCGTGTAACTAACAAGCAAGAATGTACACACACAATAACACTGTGTCGTCTGTTCGCAATAACAATGCATTCATAATTTCTGTTTAAATAAGTTCTCTTGGTTCTTGACTGGATATTTAACTTCAAACATTGTTGCATGGTAACAGTTTCTAAAGCATACTAGTAACGTGAAGTAAAACGTTTTATGGCAAAGACAAAGTTAAAAAGCAGATTATCTTTCAATAAACGGTTTTACATGTGAAATGTGGTGTAAACCTTTACTCTTCCTAGTACGCAGAGTTTCAACTGAAAAGCAATTGTCATGTTTTATACGTCGGTAAGGAATGCTAAATCTTTTCTCAAGGTTAGCGTCTGTGTTATTTTTCTCTGAGCCAGCCGGCGCAGGTGGCTGCCTGTGGTGCGAGTCATTGTCTGTTTCTTTGTTGGCGCGCGCCGTTATTGGGATTAGGAGACCGAACTTCTAAAAATTCACCTTGACGAGAGGGCTCTGCTCTGTTGGAATCCCGCCAGTTCTGATGCAATTCAGGTCTGTCGTTACGATCATATCGTCTGTCGTCATGTCAGTAGATTCCATAGTTTCTTTCTTGTCGGTCACGTAATGGAGAATTTCTCTCTGAATCGTAACTGCGCGCTGGACCGTTGCGTCTAAAGTTATTCTGTCTCCCTTTATAATAATTATTTTGGTTCCCATGTTGTCTGTTTCTCTGATTGTCTCTGTGATAGTCATTACCGCGGAGAGGTGATCTTTCCCTGTAATTATTACTACTCTGCCAATGGTTGTCATACGGGTGGTGTCTGTTTCGGTCACGATTTACGTTGAAAGAATAGCCTTGTCGTATATTATTTCTGTCATCGCGGAATTGTGACGGATGTGATCTGTAATTGTTGTGCTCCTGTTTCTGCGTTGCCCGATTGTCAGTGTCAATTTCCAGTTCTTGTAACAGTCCCTGAAAAGCCTCAATGTCTTTTTTGCAAAGTCCTGCTAAAATAATATGTCGTAAATGTTCAGGTAATTTGATTAAGCAAATGCGGATGAGTTCTGAGGGGCTGTATGGGTTTGTCAGGTACTGATTCTTGTGCAACATGTCTTCAAAATATTTCACAAGACTGGAAAATTCAGATTGTTCGAAATGTTTCATCATTATGATGCTATGTTTTGCTCGGTCTTGTGTAGCTTGAGACCAATATGCTGAGAGGAAGGAATGATAAAAATCTCCTTCATTGTGGCAATCGTGAATGACCGATCGCATTCTTACAGCTGGTTCATTCTCTAAGTAGCCACACATAAATTCTAATCTGTGCTCTAATGACCAGATGGGAGGAAAACAATGAGAGATTTGATGGAGCCACGCTTGTGGATGAATGTCGTTGCCAGAATTCTTAAATGTTTTGAATTTACGTGTAGTAATGAACAGCTTATAGTCAAAGTCATCATGTCGGCGAGTCGCATATCGGTCATTGTTACGTCGTTTCGGCGGTTCCATTTCAAAATTCGGTGCACCTTGCCAATTTCTTTCATAATTTCCGAAATGCGCTGTGTTATTATTTTGTGGCTGTTCCGTATTTGTATGTCCCTCTTCCCGTATTGGGGCGCGAGTGTCTTCTGAAATACGTAATTCTTGTATTACCTGTGTCAGCTGATCTTGTACTTCCCGGATTTCTCTTTGGTGTTGCGTATTAATTTGATTCTGATTTTGTTTGAATTTCCTAATTTGTTTGCACTCTTCCGTGTCATTCAGATTATCATCTACCTTCGTAGATAAATTAGTGACCTGATCCGAAAGTTCGGCTACTTTCTCCGATAGTGAACACATTTCCTCAGTGTGTTTTTCTGAACCAAGTTTCAGAGTGTCCATTTGTGTTGAAATCGAATCTACTGTGTCCTTTAAGTTTTCTTGAGTTTTTGCAAGTTGTGTAACCGAATCGGTAGATGCAACTGAGTCAATTTTAGCTTGCAAGGTGTCGTGATTTTCAAGAACAATAGCTGGCAGTTCTTTTACGGATGCTTCGTGATTCTGTAATGCATTTTCATGACGCGAAAAAATAGGTTGGAAATGCTCACAAATTTGTGTTTTTACGTCATTACAGACTTTTTGATATTTCGATTCGATGTTATGTAACTCAGTAGTTAAATCTTCACGTGTGTGTTCAAGCGTGGTGTCTAACTTTTGAAGATTTTGTTCCATTGTGTCTAACTTTTTAAGATTTTGTTCCACTGTGTCTAACTTTTGAAGCTTTTGCTGTGTTTGTCTCTGATTTTGTTCCATTGTGACTAACTTTTGAAGATTTTGTTCCATTATGTCTAACTTTTGAAGATTTTATTCCATTGTGTCTAACTGTAGCTGTGTTTGTCTCTGATTTTGTTTCATTTGTTGCATTAATTGCAATAATAATGTATTAGTGTCTGGAATCTGTTCCTATATGCTTTTCGGCAGTGCATTTGCACCGGCAACATTCACATTTTGACAAACAGAAAATGTGTCTTGACTTATTTGAGAAAACGGTGAGGACCCAAAACCTGAATATACAGTATTTGCGAGATTGTTTCCTGTCATTTCGGATTCCTGAGGCGAGCTGTTGCCGACCGATCGATCGATAATGCTTCCCTGTTCACTACCTGTTTCACTGTCTACACCATTATTTGACGCCCGCTCCATTTCCCTATGCGCAATTACCAAAATACTACTTTGAACATTAGTTAATTCATTACTCTGCGGCGCTAACACACAGCTTTCGTCCTCACTGCCATTTCTCAGTTTACTTTGGAGCCTAGTATTACGTTTTTCACACGCCATAATTGTCACAATATTTCACACGATAACACAGAAAAGCACAGTTTGAAGAGCAAAATAAAATAACATAGCAATGGAAATAATGTCTACTTAATTTCAAGCGCAGCTGCGAAATACTTGTTACAACAATGAAAAACTACAACTACAATGGAAACTCTCTCTATAATTACGCGCTAGCAATAAACAAAAGCTACACTAATTACACAAACTACAAGAAAAAAATCAGAAGATTCCAGTGAGGTATCCTCGGCTAAGGGTCGACATATGAAACGTCCCCTTTTTGAAGAATTATACAAGACTGTGCTTAAACTGACACACAATATTTTGTTAGCGCAACGCAATCTGACTTTCAATAATCCCTACAAAAGAATGGCCGTGACTAACATTAAACTATACCTTTCACAAATCACTTACCTCACAAAAATTTTCGCTACTCAAGCTACTGCAATACAGCGAGCGCCACTACTGCCAGCTAAATAAAAGATTCAAACTACGGAAGGCACTAACTACTGATAGGCATAGTTAGCAAATGAAAGATTTTAATAGAGAACAAACAATGTATTTACCTTAATAGTCATAATATATATAGCAGTTCATGACAAATTACAAAACTCCGCCATCTCTCTCCCCACATCCACCACTGCTGGCGGCTCACCTCCAACTGCCCAACGCTACGCGCTGTTCACATCCAGCTGCCGCTGCCCAACACTACAATGGCAGACAACAATGCAAACTAGCCACAGACTGCAGACAGCACAGCCAGTGATTTTCATACAGAGCGCTACGTAACATTGCCAATAAGAAAACATAAACAGCCTACTTACAAGGAAAGAATCGTTTACAGTAAGTGTGGCAAAAACAATCCAGTGAGACCCGAATGATGTAGTTACAGGAAGACCGGCTGCGCTATGCCGTTCTTAGGCTGGCCGTCGGCGATGATGAGTCGATGGTATACGATACCGAGGAGCTGCCATAGCTAGAAAAGAAGTAGACATTACTACGATTCAGTAATAAAATATGTAAATAAAACATGTTGGATTTTCTCAACTTGCTTCAATAAATGAAATATGCACGAGTTGCCGCTATCGAAACACTTTTCGAAGAAATTAAGGACCTACAATAGCGATTCTCAAACGACTTCTTTTAGAGTGAAGCAGATCGCTGAAGGGGCGTTTTGTGCCTCTTTTTAAGGTACGGGGCCAAGTGTACCATTTGACTGCCTCTTTGTTGCCGACTGATGTTTCAAAAATTTTATAGATTTATTTTGTAGCTAATACCAAGACTAGGCAAATGTTAGGCAACGTATTCCTAATTTAAACTCAGATTTGGTACGAAGCCTGCAAACATATGCTACACAGAGTGTAACCATAGATTCAACAGCCTTAAAGCAGTACTTCCATCGGTTCCAACTGACGAACGCAGTAACTACAAGTTTACAATTACAGCCGAAAAAAGACCAAGAGGATCTCAGCCGGATCGCTGTAGTGCTCCAACTTCAGATGAAGTTGCTGTCCTGTTCGTCAACCAGGAATGATATAGGAGAGACCCACACCTCCACCTGTCGTGAGCCTTGTGTCTGGGCGTTAGACGTGCTCAGATAGCCAAGTGTTAACCGTTCGCGATAAGCGGGAAAACCGGGTTCGAATCCCGGTCCGGCACATATTTTCAGTGTTGTCTTGCCATTATACAGCGGACGGTTGTCCATAATCGTAATTGCGAATACATGTCGTGTATTTCATAACGGCTGTAGTCGCCGCAATGTCTGTTTCTTCGGACATGCGAATTAATTCGTCAGATTGTGGAACAATACCCACCGTAAAATTAGGTCTGCAATTCAAATTACGTCTATTGTGTGTATCTCCGCAAAATCTGCCTGCAAAATGGTAGTAATAGCTGTGTTTCACACCACTCTGCTTGACGCATTACTTGCAGACGTGACAAATTTCTGACAGCTCTTCCTCTTCGGGCCTAATAATCATTTGCTTGATCTGTAGGAAGTAATTTTTGTGCTCTGCAATTAGGTACAGCTGTTTGCTGTAGGAATCCATGTAATCTGCACCTCAGTACTGCTGGAACTCTGGATATTGATCAGTGTAACGGCAAGTGCACATAGAATACCATAGCATGCGGTTTGTACACACGATTTCGTTACTAACGCCCAGCTGCAGCAAGGAATTAAAGTCCGCGTAAGTGACAAATTGTGACTTTAATCGAGGCGACCATTTCCAGAGGGTCCCTTGTCCACTAATTTGACAACTGACCGGCCGGAGTGGCCGTGCGGTTCTGGGCGCTACAGTCTGGAGCCGAGCGACCGCTCCGGTCGCAGGTTCGAATCCTGCCTCGGGCATGGATGTGTGTGTTGTCCTTAGGTTAGTTAGGTTTAATTAGTTCTAAGTTCTAGGCGACTGATGACCTCAGAAGTTAAGTCGCATAGTGCTCAGAGCCATTTTTGACAATTGATGTTTTGGTAGCAATGGCTTCGTCCGTGCGCTCTCTACGAAATGTGTACGTCTTACACTTCCAAAACGCTCCAAAACCCGTCTAAAACGCATTGAAATACTGCATGCAGTTCCAAAGTGGCCCTTGTCCAATGTCACGAATCCAATATGGCGAACGCAATAACGTGCAGCAACAGACAGTTCCTTGTCCCATTGCAGGGATAAGCATGTACAATATTGAGTTACAAAGTGACCCTTGTCCTTCATAGTCTCTATCTTTCATCGGATTCTACTGAGGTGAATTCTTTACTCTTTGCTGTATTGCAATGCAGTAATACATATTGTCCTGTTGGTAGCATTGATTTCACAAACATTTACAAACAAAACATTGGAATTCCAACGCTCAGGAAGCTCATAATACTTATGTGAATTATTGGTTCGAGCACGGCCGTCGCTCGAAGCAGGTTAGTAATCGTAACAGTCTTACATGGTGATTTAGTATACTTTAACATTTACTTTTTGTGGTTTTGAATATACATTAATACTTACAGGTCATCATGGAAGAAGTCCGCCCCGACAGCTGAGTGGTCAGAATGACGGATTGTCGTCCTACGGGCCCGGGTTCGATTACCGGCTGGGTCGGGCAATTTTCTCCGCTCAGGGACTGGTTGTTGTGTTGCCTTCACCATCATTTCATCCCCATCCGGCGCGCAGTTCGCCCAATGTGGCGTCGAATATAATAAGACCTGCACCTAGCCGGCTGGATCTGCCCCGCAAGGGGCCTCCCGGCCAATGACACCAAACGCTCATTTCCATCATGGAATAAACAACACCCAGTGAAATTGAGGTTAGGCGAGAATGAACCGTGACACCGAGTGTTAAAGGAAAAAGCAGGAAGAAACAACGAAATCAAGCGTTGTGGAGGAAAAATGTGCAGAAAAGCAAGAGATTTATTATCACACGAGGGAAAACACCAAGTGCAGACTTCGTGGAGAGCCAGCATACAATACAGACGTGGGCATTGCAAGAGATGTTCTCAGACCAAAGAGGAACGTAGCAGAGATTAATCCAGACCAGATTGCAGTTGGCATTCCCGTGAAGCAGACAAAAAGAGATGACATCAAGAAATTACTGCGACTTCACTATGGTGAAGGTTGGCAGACCTTACCTGCCATCCCATTCTACAAAAATATCACCTTTGCAGGTTGTGAAAAGGGTAATGAAGATGTATCAGAGGACGAAAACGAAGGTGGTCCAATGCGGGATGTTGATGATTCAGGTGTCCGCAGCTCGTGGTCTTGCGGTAGCGTTCTCGCTTTCCGCGCACGGGGTCCCGGGTTCGATTCCCGGCGGGGTCAGGGATTTTCTCTACCTCGTGATGACTGGGTGTTGTGTGTCTTTCATCATCATTTCAGCCGGCACGGTAGCTCAGCGTGTTCGGTCAGAGGATTAGTTGCCCTCTGTAATAAAAAAAAAACTGAGTTAATCGATCAACAACGAACTTAAAACGGATGTCTTACGACGTCCGCCCCGAGCAGATGCTACGAAAAAAAGCGAACAAAATGAGATTAAAAAAAAGGTGTGTAATGGCGGATATATTTGTTCCTAAACATTAATGTAAAGCTTTGTTCAGTTTTCTATGAATACATCAGTTGATATGACATCAAAACAGCCGTTTTATTAGGCCTTAAAATTTTCTTTGAGCCCTACAGAACCAAAGCCTCCCTTGTGCATTTCACTGTGTTCCAAAATTCCCCTTGTCCACAATGGAGTTCCAAACGGCATTTTGTCCAAGCTATTTTGTTTATTTTACAAATATCCTTTGGGGTCCATGAGCTGTAATTCCACCCAAATACTTTAACAGTTGATACTAACCAGTGTACAAATATTATTTGCACACAACGAACGGTTTGTCAACAGAACGTTTTTTTGCTTCCCCAAAATTTTCACATCTTGGACAAGGAACCTTTAGGAAATGGACGCCTCAATTGTTCGCTATACGAGTCGCACTTTACATACTGTTCAAAACGTAGCATTTCACTTTTAAATGAAAAGAAAGTTGGACTAATGAAAGACGAGTTGAATGATGAACAAATTACTGATTTTGGCGGCCGAAGTGACCGAGTGGCTCTAGGCGCTTCAGTCTGGAACCGCGCGACCGCTACGGTCGCAGGTTCGAATCCTGCCTCGGGCATGGATGTGCGTGATGTCCTTAGGTTAGTTAGGTTTAAGTAGTTCTAAGTTCTAGGGGACTGATGACCTCAGATGTTAAGTCCATAGCGCTCAAAGCCATTTGAGCCAAATTACTGATTTTGTTGGTCTACAAGTTAAACGTATGCACTCGGGACGGGGTCAGGAACAAAGGGTACGAAACAGTCATCTGTTAATTGATTAATCATCAACGATTATTCCCAATATTTATTGAATACTGATGTTGAAACACCTGTTCTGTACGTTATTAAATCCCATGGCCAAGTAACTTCTACCGTTAAACAGCACAACACGATGAATGTTGTATAGTTCCAGATAAATTTAACACCTTATCTCGAGGACACTATTATCTAAAAAAGGTGATGATGATGACTGACTCTTTTGTGTATGTATTAAAATGTAAAGTTTGGTTTGTATCGCAAGAGAAAGTTAAATGTTTTTTTGTATCTGTGTGAAAGGATAAAAAAGATTAATTGTGTGAAAAATAAAATAAATTTACACCACTGTTCTAAGTATTCCACGCCCATGACTGCAATGATGTTCTTTTCTTAGCTACACGTCTTTATGCAGAAATGTATACGTATTTATTTGATAATGCCTAACAACAATGTAATCTCATATTGGCGATTATTGCCTTAGAAAGTGCTCTGTATTACCTGAGGTTTGGTGTTCGCTAGCTCTGAACTGAAAGTATTGCTGGATTTTTTAAATGTTCTTCCCACTGTGTATGAGTGCCTTCACCGTCGTGGTGAAATCTCATGAATTAACCCATAGAAATATGAAGTACATAGAGGTTTTGCACAACAACACTGAAATTGTAAAGAGATTAAACTATTCGTGGTCAGGTGCGAGTCGAAATCTGCAGAAGCTGATGGCGAAAGGAAATATGGAAAAATTACTGCTGGGAGGGCTCAAACGCATTTCTTCGTCCCGGAAGGACACAATACTTCGTCGACTAAACCTAAACAAAGGCGTACTACTTCAGTTCAACTGACAAAAGCATAGCAAGAGGCAACGGGAGTTGATTGCAGCTCGCCAGTTATTAGGGAAAGACTCCGTGTAATAGGAATGAAGGCTAGAGCTGTCAAGTACAAGCTATTTTTAACTGTTGCAATGAGTAAAAAGAGGCTGGCATGGGGAAGAATGGACGTAAACCAGAAAAACGAGCAGTAGAGAATTCTGGTATTTTCAGATGAAAGCCGATTTTCCACGATGAGTGACAGACCACAGCTCGTCAAAGGGGAGCAATGACGTACCGAGGTGTTGGAAGGCTGTAGTTTGTTCAGATAACAATGAATAGTGATCAGTACGAAGTTGTGATTAGGTGCCCTCCGACGTTCATTGTACCTGGTGCTTTCCCAGACGCACAGTAGCTTCTCCGAAAGGGTGTGGCTCCATGTCAGACATAAGAAAAGGTGAATTTTGGTTATTTTATTTTTGGAAATCAGTTCCCAAGGCTACTGCTGTTACATATCGTCCAAATTTATCATTTCCATGTGTGAATTGGGTATCAGAGAACTTCCGTGACTGGGAAATTCCCCAGACCTTAATTCAACTGAAAATTTGTGGCGATTAGTCGGGAAAGGAGTTCAGAAGAAGAAGAAGAAGAAGCCTGCAACAAAACAGGAGCTGTCGGAGGTGACTGTTAATGTGTGGCACCGTGAAACTGACATCAGTAAATTAGAAAATTTATCAAGTCCTTGCCTGACAGAGTGAAGGCTGTTGTAGGGGCGAAGAAGGGGTCCAACAAAATAATAACACCACTTAAAATATGACAACTGAACATTGCACTTGAGATAAACAATATTTTACACTATGACCAAACTAAATGGAAGTTTCGACAACATATTTAATATTTAACTTTGATATTATCAGTGGCATGATGTCACTGTACAGATTGCGCGTACTGTTGACATACTTCCTTGAATTAAAATGTTGGGAACGATCTTGACGTTCAGTATAATGTTCCTTCTCGTTTGTAGACTTCCCTTCTTTAATAAATATTTGTAATTTCAAAGACGAATGAATTTTTAGGGGTTCTGTAACAAAATTCTCAAAATTCTATAGGTATGTGCAGTTCCTCAGAACTGTAGTATAACACATTTTTCTGAAACACTTGAGCTAACCTGTGTGAAATGATATTAGCAATGAAATTTACTGCTGAGACTACAGTACGTGATATAGGACATAAACTGTCTCTCTCTCTCTCTCTCTCTCTGTATGCATGCATGTGTGTGTGTGTGTGTGTGTGTGTGTGTGTGTGTGTGTGTGTGCGCTCGCTTTTTTTAAGCACTGTGGGAAACACTGTAGTATAATTCGGTACCTTTGAACATGGAATTGCATTTTTTAAGCACAGTGACAGCATAACAATTTTTACAGCCGGCACCAGCTTGTATTTTTAATTTCCTACTACCACCATCTTGTTTATTTTAAAATTACTTGCCAACACCATCTTGAAATTTTTAAACATCCCGCCAGCGCCTTGTTGATTTCTGTCGTCCCTGCCCATCGCCAAGGACATTTGTATACAGACACTGTGAACTACGGACAATGTGCTAACTGTAATTGTTAAAACCTTTAAGCACCTCTATTAAAAATAGATGTTTGTGATGAACACCACATGTCTATAATTCTGAATAGTAATCCATGATTACTTACTGTTGTGAGAGCATTTGATCCTGTAAAGAGACGTAGGAAAAACAAAGGAACATGTTTTATGTATAATAATAATTACATTTATATTTATTCATAACATACCTTGCATGATATCGTCCAGTCTGGAACTGAATTAGTGCTGTACCTTCATCCCATGTTTAGAGTTTAGAGTGTATCTTTGACTCTCAGTGTATTTGGTGATTAGCATTAAAATGTATACATCAGCTGCATTCCCTCCATATCATGTTACAATCTATACATACATTCTCTCAGAGTAGAAAATAATTCATTATAACATTATCAATTCGTTATTAAATAGCAGTGATTCGTAATGATGGATTACTTTTCACTTCGTCTTCTTTATGCTTCGTATCCAGGTTCTGTCAGAAGATGACCGGGTAGATCGAAGCCAGTTGGAGACTAATAAAGTAAAAACTTTTAACAGCTTGGTGTGTAGATTTGAAGCTGGCCTCGGGGAAAATCGGTTTGGTATCCCGAGAAACGTAGAAACATGTGAGATAATAGTGGCATTATGACTTATTTTGGAACATATGCTGATGAGCGGAAAACCTACGTTTATAGTATTTGTAGATTTAGAGAAATATTCTGTCAACGTAGAGTGGAATATAATCTTTGAAACTCTTAAGATAACAAGGATAAAATATTGTGAAGGAAAGGTTACCTACAACTCGTACAGAAACCAGACTGCAGTTTTCAGAGTCGAGAGTGGGACGGAGTTGCACCTTACCTATGTTGTTATCCAATCTACACACTGTAAAAGCAGTAAACGGAAAGAAAAATTAAGAACGTGAATTAAAGTTCACAGAGGCTTGTCGATGACCTAATTCTATCAGAGAGAGCAAAGGTGTTGGAAGATCAGTTGAATGGAAAGTTAAGTGTCTTGAATAAAGATAACAAGACGAACATGAATAAAAGCAAAACATAGGTAAAGAAGTACAGTCGAATTAAAAACGAAACAAAGAAGATTCTGAGGGAATCAGATAATGAAATGGGACAATAAACGTAGTGAATAAGCGTTACTACTTCGACAGAAAAACAACTGATGCTGGATGAAGAACAGAGGATATAATACGTAAACTGGCTAAATCAAGAAAAGTATTTTTTGAGAAGAGAAATTTGTTGACTTCGAATATAAATTTAAGTAATGAGAAGTCTTTTCTGAATTTTTGTGTCTGTAATGAAGAGGAACATGCACGATAAACAACCGAAACAAGAAGAGCAGAGGCCGGGCAGTGTGGCCGAGCGGTTCTAGGCGCTTCAGTCTGGAACCGCGCGACCGCTACGGTCACAGGTTCGAATCCTGCCTCGGGAATGGATGTGTGTGATGTCCTTAGGTTAGTTAGGTTTAAGTAGTTCTAAGTTCTAGGGGACTGATGACCTCAGATGTTAAATCCCATAGTGCTCAGAGCCATTTGAACCATTTGAAGAGCAGAGAAGCTTTGGAAATGTGGTGTCGGAGAGGAACACTGAAGAGAGGATGAATAGCTAGGTTATCTAATGGAGAGGTAATAAATATGGGTGAGGAGAGATGAAACTTATGGCGCGTCTTGACTAAAAGAAGAAATCGCTCGGTAGGATTAATTTTGAGTAGCAAATTTGCCGCTGAAAGGAAGATAGCATATACCGTAAAGGGAGACAAAGACTTAACTACAGTAAGCAGATTCAAACGCCTGTAGGTTACAATTACTATGCAGTGATGAAGATGCTTGGAAATGATAGATTACCTTGAAAGTTGTGTTAAACCAGTGTTCGGACTTAAGACTGCAGGAACAATATGTGAAACCTAGCTTTCCTTCCACGAATAACGCCTAGTAGTATACACACTAAAACTGACCAAGTAATCAGTGTGTTCTTATTTTTCTATTAACTAAGTGGAAAGAGTCAAGTCCTCGGTGCTCCAAGTTTTTATCATCGCTTGTATTACAGACAAGCAGAAGTAACAATTTCTCGACGTTCAGTTGCTGCCCTATACAGACTTCTGCTACACACTTCATCGTAGCATACCACGCTGTAAGACTTCGTGACACACCAGTTTGTAAAGGCTGAACCAGGCTGTGGCTAGGGGTGGCAAAAAAAAAAAAAATTAAAAAAATGGCTGTGAGCACTCTGGGAATTATCCATGACCCGAGGCAGGATTCGAACCTGCGACCGTAGCGATCGTACGGTTCCAGACTGTAGCGCCTAGAACCGCTCGGCCACACCGGCCGGCTAGAGGTGGCAGACGGACACAAAACACAGTGACATTCGGCGGGACCTGACATATCTGAATGTGTTAAACGTGAAAACATACACGAAATTTTCGCATAAATACGAGGGTTGCCCAGAAAGTAATGCATAGCATTTTTTTTTCCTCAGCCGAAAACAATGCTGCGAATGCGAAACGTTACATATGTATTATTTGAAATCTTCTGTATGAGCGCGCTAAGTTCCCGTCACTTCCGACAGATAGCGTAGCTGCAGGACAGTTTCAAAATTGCGTCTGTAGGTGACGTGCGTTACAAGCAAAGTGTCGTCATTGAGTTCTTCGATGACGAGAGACAAACTGTGGGGAATATTCACAAATGCTTGTGCAAAGTCTATGGAGCATCTGCTGTCGACAGAAGTACAGTTAGTCACTGGGCACGGAGGGTGTGCTCATCAGAAGGCGGTTCGGCGGAGCTCCGCGATTTACAGAGGTCGGGGAGACCATCCATTACTGTCACACCTGTCAGTCCTGACCTAGCCCCCTCGGACTTCCACTTGTTTGGGACATTAAACGATGCCATTCATGGAAGGTATTTTGAGGACGATCAGGAGGTGATTCACACAGCGAAGCATTGGCTCCGCTACCAGGACAAGTATTGGTACCGACACGGCATGCACCCCCTTGTTTTGCGCAAGAGGAAGGCCATAGAACGGGATGGAGATTACGTAGAAAGATAGGGTATGTAAATAAAACACCATTCTCTCGTGTGTATATTCTTCATTATGTTCAATAAAGCATTGTTGAAGGAGAAAAACGGTGCATTACTTTCTGGGCAATCCCCGTACCTTGATGAGTGCACCTGCTGTAAAGGACCGCTGACTGAATTTGAAACAGCACTAAATGAGCTACATTCTCACTAACCTTAGCTCTAACTAATTCTTGTTCTACAGCTGTTTCGCTTAGTGTCTTACATCCTTTGGCGAGAATGTATACCAATAAATGATTCGTAGGGGAGCGTTGTTAACTATGTCTGGCTCCGTAGCTGAGAAGTTTCGGTCCGAGAGCTAGCTGGACCCTGTAATAAAAAAAAAAAAAAAGCTGAGTGAAGTGACCAACAAGGAACCTCAACGGATGTCATGTGACGTCCGCTACGACCAATTACAACGAAAAAAAGAGAGGTCAAGTTGGCTCATTTCCACGCGGAGGAGCCATGTTCAACTCCCGGTAATACCAGGGATTTTTTCTTGGTGAGAGAATTGGACCGTAGCCCATTCTGCCTTGCGATGCTGCTTGAGGAGCTACTCGATTGAGAAATAGCAGGTGCAAGCTCTGCGAAGCCGACAATGGCCGGGAGAGCAGTGTGCTAATTCCACGTCCCTTCATATCGCGTCGATATGACTCCACTTGTTTAGGATGACACTGAATCGGTCACGATTCGTACAACTGACACCACAACTGCAAACTGCCCCTTTTTCCCCCACCTGTAACGTAATCTCAGTCTGAAATATTGTGGCATGAGTTCGTAATAATGCACAGCAGACCAGGATTATGCAACGTAATTGTGAGCAAAACTATACATCAAATTTTAATACGTCATCCATTGTTTAGTAAAGTGGAATCATGACGAATTTATTCTTCAAACGTTCGAAAAGACGAGCTGTTTCTGGTCTGCAGAATCATGCATGAATAATCGCAAACCATATTACTATTTTTGTCTCAAAACTGCTAACGGTTAATTTTCCCTGGAAAAACTGAGAAATGAAGCTGCAGGGCCTTTGACAGTTCGGAGACTACTGCGTGGACGACGTAAACCACCTCTGCTCCTAGCGACTTCTCAGGTAGCTATTACACAGCGCAATCGAGGAAATCGTCTTCTACATCACTATCGACAAGTACCTACGTACTGCACGTTGGAAGATTATTGCGCCAGGAATTCAGCACAGTGTCATCACAATAAATGCTTCATATCTCATCAGCAACTAATCTTATTTTTAAACAAAATGACTGAGAAAGATAAGGAGCTCGTCATCACCATGTCCCATTTTGCTTTAGGTATGCATGCCTGTTCCAATTTCAAGTAGACTGCAACATATCTTCCAATCTCTTCTTAGTGGGTCCAACATGTTTCTTCCCTTGAGATATATATTTGTATATTAATTTAGGTAATCCTTTGCCTCATGTCATTTGAATGTGTTCACGCTACTTCTTTCTGTACTCTCCTAGTTTTAAGTATATTTTTGATACCAAGTTAATTTCTAATTTTACTATTCCTTTTCTGATCTACGCGTCTGTTAGCAGCTAGTGTTCTTAGGAGTCTCAGCTCTGCTGCTTCGATTCTCCTCCATCGACTGGCGATTAGCGTACAAGTCTCTGGCCCATACATTAGTACTGATGCTAACAGAATCTTCCGTCAGTTCTTGGTAGAACAGAGGAGACTGTGAGAGGTGTTCCACCTAGCCACATAGTCAACTACGATGAGACCAACTTCTCCGATGATCCTGGTGCTATCAGAGTGTTGGTCAAGAGGGGATGTAAACATCCTCATAGAATCATAGACTCATCCAAAACAAGCACATCTGTAATGATAGCTGCTGCAGGAGATGGACATCTTCTGCCACCTTACGTAGTTTACAAGGCCACTCATCTGTATCCAGCCTGGACTGAAGGTGGAGTGTATGGTACAGCTCACAACTGAAACCAAAGTGGATGGTTTGACCTCAGTATATTTGAAGATTGGTTTCAGGCTATAGCTTTGCCGTATCTTAGAAGGCTTGAGGGGGTCAAAGTTCTGATAGGAGACAATCTCTCAAGCCACATTTACTTGTTTGTAGTCTCCCAATGTGAGAAGGAGAATATTAAGTTTGTGTTGCTCCCGCCAGATGCAACAAACATCTGCCAGCCTCTACACGTGGCATTCTTTCGCCCAATGAAGATACCTTGGCGAAAAGCTTTGACTGTTTGGAAGAAAGGCAATAGGGATGTTCTTCCAAAAAGCAACTTCCCTAAGACACTGAAGGAGACATTTCACTATATGGGTGAGAAAATTCGAGACAATGTTATTGCAGGATTTCGAGCTTCTGGTATCATACCCTTCAATCCAGGAAAAGTTCTCTCTCTCTTACCTGTTAGTAGTTTGGAAAATGAAACAGGTGACCCAATGCAGGTAGGGCCTGAAGCCTTTGTGGAACACTTGAAACATGTTCGTTATGGATCTGTTAATTCCCAACCCAAAATAGCTCGTGGTAGAAAACTGGAAGTTCTCTCTTGGAAAAGCGTCATGTCACAGACAGAAATTTCAGACGATATTGGAGGGGACAGCAAGGAGAAGGAAGCTGATGATCCCAAAGTTTTGGAGCAAGAAAGTATAATATCTGAGACAAGAACTGAAGAGAAATATGGACCTGGACCTTCTGAGGCACCTCCAATGACACCGGCCAAAAACGATTTTGTCTTGGTTAAGTTCCCTGTTACAGAGACTAACCATTCAAAATTATATGTAGGAAGGATTGAGGCTATGGAGCTGCATGACGACATTCAAGCTAATTTCATGAGGAAGAAAATTAGTAAAGACAAGAATACTGTTTTTCCTGATGTTGTAGACATGTGTGTGGAGTCAAAAGCACAAGTTGTGATGAAGGTGCAAGGGACTGATTTCCAACGAGGTAGAATAATATTTAAAACTCTTGAAGGCATTGATATCATGTGATGTAAAGTGTTGTATTAAGTAATGAATGATATGGTTTGTTTTTTGTAACATCATTGTCTTAGAAAAGCACTTGTAAGCTCAGAGATTTAATGGTCAATAAAGCTGGTAGCTAATATAAAAAATATTAATTGACAATAATTAATACAAAGTTGAGGTAGTATAAATGCATTTTTCTTAGTAAATTACTTGTTAGATGTGTTTCACATGTTCCAATTCATCTCACCACATGTTTCAAATGCAACTACTGTTCAAAATATGCAGTGTTCCAAATCACCACAAGGTTTAGGGTGATTTGGTACACAATTCAGATCAAAATTTGAAGCAGGGTTTTGGTACAGCATTTTCATTCATGTAACACATTGCTGTAGGAAGGACTAGAGATGCTGTATTTAAAATTTCAAAATTATAGTACAATATTTTGATATTAATTTTCAATAAAAATTTCACTTTCTGTACCAATTCACCCCAAGTTACGGTATGCTGAAAGCTGAATACTAATTATTTCTGCTTACTTAGAGATACGCAAGGGCTACGGTGATTCGTGCGAATTGCGGTTAAGGATATTGCGGTATCTGTCTTGTTTGGTATTACTAAAATTTTTGTTTCTATGTGTGCCACCAAGTAAAATTTTGGTCTGTGATTTGTACTGTCGCAGCTAATGTAAAGCTTACCAAGCAAACACAGGCTTGTAATAGGCTAAGTTTTACTGTAGATATTTTTGAGGCAAGATTAGAAATGTTCCATGTCCCGTTGGATGTTATGATTTGTTTCAGCTATTGCGCCTTACTTTAAAAGATTATTATTGTTGTCTTTCTAAATGAGATTTAGAAGTTCCTGTCGCGCAGTAGGCGCTAGCGTTAGTTCTTGCTTTTGTATAATTCACCGTTAGACTGTGTCTAAAGTACGTATGTTTGAGGAAACAGACTGCATGATGTTCAGAGATATATTGTGAAACTGATTTGTGTTGTAATGAAAGCAGACGCCAGTAGTCCCACTGGTTATTAAGAGAAGTTCGGCATATGTGGAATGTACGAAGTAAAGAATACTATATCTTCGACCGATCAGATTAAGATCCATCCAGCGTTTCGTTTTTTGTTAACTTGTTGTTCTACTGAACAGTTTTGTACTTTTTTATTAACAGGACTGAACAAACTTTACCTAACGGTATGGCATTTTACGTAATGTTTTATGCGTCTTGTTCTAAAACTTGTCAGAATTCTACGGTAATTACATCTGGGGAAATTGTTTTAAAGTTATTCAAACATTCTGGGAGTTTTTGTAGGTTTTGGTAAGAAATGGTTCAAATGGCTCTGAGCACTATGGGACTCAACTGCTGAGGTCATTAGTCCCCTAGAACTTAGAACTAGTTAAACCTAACTAACCTAAGGACATAACAAACATCCATGCCCGAGGCAGGATTCGAACCTGCGACCGTAGCGGTCTTGCGGTTCCAGACTGCAGCGCCTTTAACCGCGCGCCCACTTCGGCCGGCCTGGTAAGAAATGAATTGTTAAAGATATTAGTTGTAAATGTCGTGTGACTAGGACCTCCCGTCGGGTAGACCGTTCGCCGGGTGCGTCGATAGGGATGAAATGATGATGATTCGGACAACACAACCCCCACAACCCCCAGACCGACCCAGCCGGGAATCGAACCCGGGCCCTTAGGATTGACATTCTATCGCACTGACCACTTTTTTTTCAATTTTTTAAAATATTTTGTTCGTTATTGATCGTTATGTTTGTTCGTTGCGGACGTCGCTAGACATCCTGTTCAAGTTCCGTGGTTGATCCTTCCACTCAGTATTTTATCCACTCAGCTACCGAGGACGGACAAGATATTAGATAGTATGTGTGAAATGCACTCTTAGATTGATGTTAAGAACTTCTTGGTTTGATATTTCGTGAGTAACTATTTTCTCTTTTGAAGAATAAATTGATGCATTTTAATTTGGAGGGGTACTTGTCTTAGAGTCCTCAGCTCGTGGTCTCGCGGTAGCGTTCTCGCTTCTCGAGCACGGGGTCCCGGGTTCGATTCCCATCGGGGTCAAAAGCTGCCCCGAGATGACTTGGTGTTGTTGCGTCGTCTTCATCATCATCATTCATCCCCATTACGGTCGGAGGAAGGTACCGGCAAACCACCTCCACTAGGACCTTGCCTAGTAAGGCGATGATGGTCTCCCACATCGTTCCCCTACGCTCTGTCAAGAAACATGAGACTTCATCATCATCACTTGTTTTAGGAATGAATGATTTTTTTGTCGTCAGACTCTGACTAGTTTGATGCGGCCCGCCACGAATTCCTCTCCTGTGCCAAACTCTTCATCTCAGAGTAGCACTTGCAACGTACGTCCCCAACTATGGATGTATGCCCTCTACAGCTTCCTCTAGTCCTATCATCCCATCCCTTCCCCTTGTCAGTGTTTTCTACACATTTCTTTTATATACATGTTAAATAAAATGGATGATATGTATGAGCCTTTGGTTATACTCCTGTCCTAAGGTTCCAGTCAGCCACTGCAGTCTGTGTAGGGTGCTTAGATTAACTAACGGTGCATGTTTTATTATGTTCTCTTTAAGTCGCTGATTTATTAACCTTTTTGCTCAACGACTAATTGGTGTACAATTTTAAAGTAACAAAAGCGACAGAGTTTAATATAAGTTTGGCGTTGAATCATCTGTTGAATTGTATAGTTTTTGGTAGCATTTTGATCAGTGTTTGACATGAATCGCTTATTTAATTTGCCCTATTTGTTCAGGTAATATAACGCATTACGTTGCCCTCGACGACGAGTGACCATCAGAGATAAGGTTATCGTCAGGATTGTCCCAGGGAAGTGTGGTCTCTGTACACGCAAATGATCTGTCGGACGGGGTGAATAGCAATTTACAGTTATTTGCTAATGATGCTATGGCGCACGGGAATGTGTCGTATTAGAGTTACTGTAGGAAAGTTCAAGATGATTTAGACAGAATTTCTAGTTGATGTGATAAACGGCAGATTGCTCCAGATGTAGAAAATTTAAGTCAAAGCGGGTGAGTAGGAAAGCTAATCCTGCAACGTTCGAATATAACATTAGTAATGTGTTGCTTGACAGCCACTTCAATGAAAAATCTACGCATTTCTTTGCAAAGAGATATGAAAAGGAATGAGCAAGCCAATTTGGTAGTCGGGAAGGCGAATGCTCGATTTCGTTTTAATGGGGGAATTTTGGGAAAGTGTAGCTTACCTATACAGGAGGTGACCGCCCGTTAGGGGTGCGATTTAACGCACTGCTGTCCGGGTAGGAAGACGTTCCGGTCCCTGGCATGAATCCGCCCGGCGGATTAGTGTCGAGATCCGGTGTGCCGGCCAGTCTGTGGATGGTTTCTAAGGCGGTTTTCCACCTGCCTCGGCGAATACGGGCCGGTGCCCCTTATTCCGAATCAGTTACACTGTGTCGGCGATTGCTGCATAAACACTGTCTCCACGTAGGCGTACACCATAATTAGTCTACCACGCAAATATTTGGGGCTACACTCGTTTGGTGTGAGACGTTCCCCGGGAGGTCCACTGGGGGTCGAACCGCACAATAATCTTGGGTTCGGTGTGGGACGGCGGTGGGGTGGGTGGACTGCTGTAGCCTGTTGTGGGGTTGTGAAGCATTGAGGGCTATGGCGGGGACGAATTCTCTCCGTCGTTTCTAGGTCACAAGTTAAATACAATACAATACAGGAGGCGGTTTATAGAAAGCCAGTGCGACCCATTTTTGAGTACTGCTCGAGTGTTTGGGATCTGCACCAAGTAGGGTCAAAGGAAGGCATAGAGACAATAGAGAGGCCTGCCACTAGATTTGTTGCCGGTAGGTTCGATCAGTATGCAAGTATCACGGAAATGCTTCGTCAACTCAGAAGGGAATCCCTGGAAGGAAGACGACCCTTTTTTCGCGAGGCTCTACTGAGGAATTTTACAGAAGTGGCATCTGGGTCCGACTGAAGAACGATTCCACTGTCGTCAATGTACAAACCGCGTAAGGACCACGAAGATAAAACGAGAGAAACTAGGCCTCTTAGAGAAGCTTATGGGCAGTCTTTCACCTCGCTCTACTTGCAAGTGGTACAGGAAAGAAAAGGACTAGTTGTGATACTTGGTAACCTCCACTATTCACCTCACAGTGGCTTGCAAAGTATGTACGTAGAAGTATACGTAGGAGAGATGTTTTATTCTAAGTGCAATAGGGCAAGTCGCATATGTTGGGGCGACATCATGGGGAGTTGGCTGCAACGTCAGCTACTGGTAAGCAGCCTAACCGTGGTAATGGGGGAATATATGCAGTTGGGGCTTAGTACTGAGACCCGGTGGAGGGTGGACATGGAATGTGGAGACATGGAGGTTAGACGTGGAATGGGAAGGAAGTCCCATTTACAAGCGCGTATCTCTTAAATGTTGTAACTCAGTTTTTAGGGGGCGTGTGACCAGGTAGTGTGGGGAAGGATAGGGCATTCCACATCTCGTCTTGAACTAGTGGACCGATTTCAAACAAACTTGGTACACGTAACATTTATCGCCTGGAAGGAATCATTGTGGGTGAGGGGAGGGGGGTAAGAACTACCCACCTATCAAAGAGGTGTAGTAGGGAGTGAAAAAAACACTTTAGTTCACTGCGCGAGAATATCCACACTTTAGTTATCTAGTATCTGAGAATGAGAGCATTTCGGAACTGCAACAAACTTTACACATAATTGCAAACCACTACGAAACAGCAGGGCGAAATTCGCTAGACGTACAAGTGAAATATGTGTAGAAACACACGTGAAATAAATATGTGTGAAATGCATTTGACATGTACGTGTGCGAACAAAACCATGGGTAATAAGCTCATCCAAAAGCCCTGGAACGATTTCAATCAAATTTGGTGTTCACAGCAAAGAAATAATTTGTGGATAAGAACCACCTGCATCCTATTAGGATGAGTGTGATAACATAGAGAGAGAAGGAGAGAGAGAGAGAGAGAGAGAGAGAGAGAGAGAGAGAGAGAAAGTATGTCGAGGAGATATGCACACAGTGAGGGGGAAGGAAGAGAGAAGTGCAAACAGGAGGAAAGGAAACGGTCAGACATAAGGGAGGGAGAAACTGACAGAAAGAGGAAAGAGGAGGTGGTGGCGGACAGAGAAAGGAAACAGGAAGGGCTGGACAGAGACGGGGGTGGAGGAGATGAACAGACAGGGGGAGTAGGAAACAGACAGCGAATGGGTAGTGGAGGAGGTGGAGTGAGAGGAGGGGTGTTGGACAGAGAGTGTGAGAGAGGGGTGGAAGTAATGGATGGAAGTACTGGACAGGGACAGAGGTAATGGATAGACAGGGGAGGGACGAGTGGCGGATGAAGAGAGAGGGGATGGTAGAAAGGGAGAGAGAGAGAGAGAGAGAGAGAGAGAGAGAGAGAGGTGGAGGTGGACAGAGAGGGAGAAAGAGGACGAGGAGGAGAAAATAGGGAGGAGGAGAAGGACTATTAGAAAATTAGAATAAATAAATACCCGGGCAACGCCGGATTTTTCAGCTAGTAGTTAAACGATTGATTTTTAAATATGAGTGATTAATGAAGCCTAGCTTATTTTAATGTTTTCATCTGCAGCTACCTTGAATGATTGTTGATGCAGTTAAGCATTCTGTAAACTTGTTAGTACAGAAAATAGAAACTATTTTGCACCGATGTACAATCTGTCTCTAGTCTGAAAATTACTGAGCCATAGATATTTGTGTAAATCTGGTCGTGGATTCAAGTTCCCTGCCCAGGTGGTAGCTCGCGATTTACGGTGGCAGCCAGCACACCTAACCAGCCGAAGACTCTTCATAAAAAGAAACATGACGGTGCATACTTTATAGTATTGAAACGACTTTTAATGCGATTTCCCTTGATATTCTTTTTATATTTCCATGTTCCAAATACTGTGTCCCTTTTCTTGTAAAATATTCATCTTTAACTCACCAGAGATGTCCCTTTGTAGAGGAGAACTGATATTGACGCGACCTACACGTATTACATTCAATAAATTGTCAGCAATGCCTTTGTCCTACATTGCACATTCTACTGTCCGTTCGTGCGAAATTAACTTTACGCATCCCTATTCAGCGACACAAAGGAATACATACGCTCGGGCAACCACCATATCCTCATTACCGAAATCGCTATTTTACAAGTATTAACAGGTGCCTTTGTTGGCCGACAATCTTTTTTTGTTCCTTTTTCACACTATGGTCACAGAACTGCAAACGCGCCCGAATTTCTACAATGCCGCATTTAACTCTGCAGTATTTGTCAACAGCAACCGTATTGCGGTCAGTTCGCTTTGCCGGCTCAGCTAAGCGGAAATTATGATATAGACGGCTTGCCGCCTGTTTATTGTTTCCAACTCATCTCATTATTTCGAATGGAATGTACGGAGCGTTTGAAATGATGTGGAACTGGTTGACGGCCGCATGGACAATACGGACGGGAAAGGGAAATCGGCGGAAATGGTTACTACGGCTATTCTCAAACACATTTTCAGAGGTGCGTATCTCGCTTGCTGCATCAGTCGAAACACATATCGGTTGAAACTACGACTATTGTGCATCATTCACTATTGGGAATATTTCTGCGCCGTTTCCGCTGATACGAAAACATTTGATGATTTACCAAAGTAGGTAGAACAAGATCTACCTGTCAGATCGCAAACTGCGCTTTCTGAGAAATCGTTTTTGTTCCATAGTTTAAATATTTCTAAACATATGGCATAAAGACTGTTAAAACATTGTACTGTTACACGAGGTAGGGCTGGTATAAACTAGTTGCAAACTTCCTGCATGACTAGAAACCAATACCTGTTGATATATGGCCTGTTTTATTTGTGACGAGTAATGCGTAGTACTATTCGCTGATGTAGGCGGGATTCACAAGAGATAGCGTAGTAAATTACCATAACACACACCCGTGAGCAGATGGAAATCGTTGAGAAATCACGGAGGTGGGGCATCGCTTCAGTATCAGTGTAGGGGCAGGAATTGTCGGTGACAGACTCACCGGGCTATTCACTTTAGGAAACAGGTCCGAAAATGCTGCGTATCGGCGATTTCTGCGTGATGAATTACCAGCCCCATTGGAGGACGTCACCCGTGCAAAAGGCAGTGATTGTGGTTTTTTCATGACGAGGCACCGCCTCATTTTCTACGGATCGTGCGACGGTACCTCATCCCAATCTTCCATTGGCGATGGATCGGTCGAGGGGCTCCGTTAGTATAGCCTCACCATTCACCGGATTGGAATCCGTTGGATTTCTGGCTAAGGGCAAATTTAATAGCATTGGTATATGCTCAGCCCATGGACGATATGAAGTGTGACCAATGCATGTAACGCAATCCGGATTGGGCAATGTATATTTGGAAGAGTGCATCATTCAATGCGAAGAAGTACTGGAAGACGCATCAGGATGCATGGTGACTAATGTGACGGCAAATGTGCCAACACCTTGTAGATAGAGGAGGCCGAAATGCACGCTATCTAACGCAGACGGGTGTGAATTCTGGAACAGGATAAGTAGTGAATTCTAATAAGAAAAGTATGCAGCTCCTCGAATACTTAACTTTTATTTATCCTTGTTGTATACATCGTTCTTCTTGTTAAGACATTTCATACGATACTATCAAAGTATGTAAGGCTAATGGCGCCTTGCTAGGTCGTAGCCATGGACTTAGCTGAAGGCTATTCTAACTGTCTCTCGGGAAATGAGAGAAAGGCTTCGACAGTGTAGTCGCTAGCAAAGTCGTCGTACAACTGGGGCGAGTGCTAGCCCGTATCTCGAGACCTGCGTTGTGGTGGCGCTCGGTCTGCGATCACACAGTGGCGACACGCGGGTCCGACATGTACTAAATGGACCGCGGCCGATTTAAGCTACCACCTAGCAAGTGTGGTGTCTGGCGGTGACACCACAGTGACCACATGCCGCATCACGTATAGTGTCCACTTCTACGTAACAGACAGATGGGGATAAGAGAACAGACTGGCCCTTGTCCCTCAAAAGGTATTGTTTTTGGGCATATCATTATAGGAAATTTTCTTACGGTTTTCACCAATATCTGTAGGAATATGTGACACATTTTTAAACACCATGTATATTTACAGTAAATTTTTTACGGTTCTTTCTCGTCTTTTAATGGATAACATGTAACTCTCATTTTGGTATTAAATAAAGGCACCCTTCAGACTTCTTTCTCCATGTAAAGCAGTTTCCAACTACACACATCCGTCTTACTCGTACTCTTACAATATTTTCAAATTTCATCTACTCACTTTACACCGAGTTATCTCAAACTGTCTTGAAATCCAGAAGAAACTTGCTTCCTATCCACAAGCCGCCCTATAGAACATGGCTGAGCGTGCTTCGCTCCAGTATTGGTGGTTCCCTGTCCTGTTTCATTCGCGTATTGACCGAGCGGAAATTCGCTGTTTATACGCCTGACCACGTGCCCTTATCTCTCTTGCCTTACTCTCCTGATCAAACGCTTGATATACGATGGCGGCAGCAGAATTCTTGCACAATTTTCTTCTAATACATGGTCTAAATTTTCCCGGCAGGGTTTTGTAAGAACTTCGTCGCCTTTCATCGAAGAATTCCTATTTAAGTTCTACGAAATTTCTTGCTGCCCTTTCGTACAGGCTGTTACGATTCTAGCATTATGCTTCTGAGTTCATTCGACATCTGTTTTCATTCCTACTTGAATCAACTCCAAACTGTGGAACAAAATTCTAGAAAATGTGGCAAAAGCGTCTTTTCTGCTAATTCTTTTACGTGTTGACTGCTCTTCGCAAGAAGTCTTCTAACATCCTTCTGTCATCATCCGTAATACCGATTTCACGTGTACGTTCAAAATTAGATCGTTTCTTAGAATGGCATGTACCATGTGCTCGAGATGGTCACCATAAGTCTTGTAATTTGGTACCACTGGGTTCTTTCTCTTTGTTGTAAGCATTACCTTACAACCACAAATTTTCTTAAAATCTGTTCCAGTTTCTTCGACCGTCCAGCGACGATAGGCCTACATAACCGCAGATAATACCATCGTCAGCAAACAAATTTGTATTGCTGCTGATCGAATTTGATAAATCGTTTATCTGTATTGGAAAAGTCAGAGGGCTTGTTACAGTTCCTTATGGCACATCCGATGTCACTTACGCTTCTATACAACGTTCGTCGTTTAGTTTAACGTACAGGGTGCCCTCAGTCAACTACTCATCAAGGAAACCATGTCTGCCAAGATTCTCCGCACGACCATGTCTTGGTAGGTTGAAGACGATGTGTTGCAATGTCACACGCCTTTCGGAAATCTAGGAAGATAGAATCGAGCTGCTCAGCTGCATTGATTCTTTGCGAGATTTCCTATATGAACGTAGCAAGTTGTCTCACACGGCTGATTTTTCGTGGGACTGAGCTGCTTCTTCGAGGAACGTTCTTTTTCCTCTAGTAAGGTTATAACATTTCAGTTCGGAATATACTCTCGTATAACAGACAGACGTCAAATGGTTCAAATGGCTCTAAGCACTATGGGACTTAACATCTGAAATCATCAGTCCCCTAGACTTAGAACTACTTAAACCTAAGTAAGTTAAGGACAGCACACACGTCCATGCCCGAGGCAAGATTCGAACCTGGGACCGTAGCAGCAGCGCTGTTAGACAGACGTCAATTAGTCTGCATTTGTGTCCATCCGATCCTCTACTCGCTTTGTAAACGGGCGTGATCTACGCTCTGTGGTGCAGGATTTAGGTGAGAGTAGGGTTTGGCTAGGAGTTGTGAAAACGTAGACTCTCACCAAATCTAATCTTGTAGTGTCCTGCGGTCGGCAGGAAAGAACTAACGATCAAGTTTGAACACACGTTATTTAACTAAAACGCCTTGTTGGCATGCATTAATTTCCAAAAGCAAGAACAACAAGATACAACAGTTCTTTTATTGGCAAAAGCCAGATAGGAGTACAAGACAATGAAAAGAAATAATAACCAAAATACTACGCTACACTATTACGAAGTGGTATTACACCCAACAAAATATAACTTTCTACTGAAGGCAATTTGCTGGTGTGCTTATAACACCGATTTGGTGGAGTGCTACATGTAGTCACATTAGCTCAAATTGATGGATCTCTGTCACAGGGCTTTTCACGTAGTAGTGCCGTGTTTATGCGGAAAGTCTGTTGATGTTTACTTCCATTGGCGATGTTTTGATTTTAGCTGTGAAGGGAAGTCGGCAGCCTACCTTGCTTGTCTGTTATGCGGGCCCTCTAACTGATAAGGGGCCACTACGACAACATTATGAACCATAAATACCAGAGCGTATACATAAAACAAACCAGGAGTTTCCACTTAATTTGCCAAATGACATAACAACTGATTTATAGTATAATTAAAAATGTAAATATTCATTTGTTCAGAATCGTTTGTCTCCAAATGTTCTTCTACGAGTGCTCTGAAATTTTTGACACAACCTTTATTTGAGGATGAGTGAGTTTCTATATACCTACTGGAGTGCCACAAACGAGGGTAAGTCAATTATTATCCACAATTTAGTTATTTTTTTTATTTTGGTAGTACTGTCATTTTACATTGATGACGCATGGTTCATTTGTTGTTATATCTTTGAAATTTTCAAGCTGATAGGTTAGTTTCGTCATCGCCGCAGTGCTTTTAATAATGGCTACTCCGCTGTCTTTTTGCACCAAAGAAGAGCAACGTTCATTGATCCATTTTTTGTGGTCAGAAGGCGTATCAGGAGCCGAAATTCATTGAAGACTTTAGGTACAGTATGGGACAGTGTTTTGCCACAACAGAGTGCCTATGAATGGACTGATGAATTCCGAAATGTTAGGCACGATTGAAGGAGCCAGACGACTGTTTACCGCCACAAATGAAGAAACAATTGAGCGTTCATGCGAAATGATTCTCTTAGGCAGACGATTAAACATAGACAAAGTGGCATATCGTCTGCAAATTATTCACGATTATGAAATCAACCACAACAGACTTGGATTTCATAAAGTTTGTGCAAGATGGGTCCCAAAACAATTCACACAGTTGCATATAAAACGTGCTTGGACATTTGCAAAAAACATTTGGATCGCTATGGTAACGAAGGGGACAACTTCTTAGATAGGATCATTACTGGTGACGAAACATGGATCCATCGTTACAAGCCAGAGAGTAAACGGCAAAGTATCCAAATTGGTCGTGCAAGAAAAAGTTCAAGATCCAGCTGTCCACAGGAAAACTGAAGCTTACGGTTTTTTGGGACGCACAATGTCCAGTACTGGAACATTATGGAGAAAGGGGCACAATAATAAACAGTGTACGTTACAGTGAGATGCTTACTGTCAGGCTAAAGTCTGCAATTCGAAGCAAACGCCGAGGATTGCTGTCAAAAGGTGTTGTGTTGTTGCACGACAATGCCCGTCCGCATACTGCTGCCCACAGTGCTGAAACGCTCCATAATCTCAAATTTTAGTTACTGGATCATCTTCCACATAGTCCCGCTTTTGCCCCTTCTGACTATCACTTGTTTGGTCCACTCAAACAGGCATTAAGGGGCCGTCGATTTGTCTCGGACGAAGCAATGAAAGAAGTGGTGCATTCCTGGCTCGCAGCTCAACCGAGAACCTTCTTTTATGAGAGCATCAGGAAACTTGTACAACGATGGACCAAGTGCTTTTAAACACAAGGAGACTATGTCGAAACCGAGAACCTTCTTTTATGAGAGCATCAGGAAACTTGTACAACGATGGACCAAGTGCCTTTAAACACAAGGAGACTATGTCGAAAAATGATGTTCTTGTAACTTTCCTATTTGATTACAATAAAATTTTATAACTACTTTGCGGATAATAATTGACTTATCCTTGTAGTATATGAATCCATACATTTTATACATATACATATAACAAATACAAATGTTATATGTGTAATATATATGGGGAGGAGAAGATGGGTGTAGATAAGGGGGAGGAGGTGATGGACAGAGAGAGGGGGAAGGAGGAAGAGATGGACAAAGAGAGAGAAGGAGGAGTGGATGGACGGAGACAAGGTAGAGAAGCAGATCAGGAGGTACATCCAATTCTCATATATTTTAGGAGCATATGATTTCTCTTTTATTTCTTTTCCACTTATCCAGACTGAGCCACTGACACATGTGGCCAGGAGCACCTAGTAACAAGATAAATTTCTGGAAAACACACTCTTCCCCCACACTAACAGTAAAAGCATTAAAGGTTCAGAAATGGGTATTCAGTCACAAAATCTTAATACTTTGATATCGTCCAATTTTTTGAACACTTCGCCCCACTCAATTAACATTACAAAAGGGACACCCAGTGTAACCTGCAACAACACACTAGTTGACAGGACAGTACTAGGACACTCCGTATGAGCGACACCTTGACTAAACGTGGACAGACCACATGGGAAATACGCTCAGTCTACAGCGAGACAGTGTCCAAATGTACATAAATTATTAAGGCATGCAGGAAGGCAACTTGAACGACTAAAAACTTACCACTATAACACAAGTCCTTCGATGACTCACTACTTCACTATATGTAGGACCCACACAGCCTCACCTCGTTTCATAAAAATACAATAAACTGATACAGGGCATTGCTCTTCAAGTTATAGGCCCAGTAACGGCCCCTCCGTTTCATCAGCTGCAAATCTTGGCAATACCCTAATGCTTCCACAGTCTCAAATGTTAGCTGCTGCTCCATCCGAACGTTTACAGCAGGCTATAGCCCATGTTGATGGCCAGCAAACCCACTGCTTTGCTGCCTTCACATTATTCACTCCGACACGAGGTGGCACCATTGAGCATCCTCCAGGATGTCTTAGCCTTTGCCGCCGGATTCCAACTCCCAACTTGCTCCACAGCGCCTCCCACGTTTACACCTGTCCCGGCGTAACGACAAGCGCCAGCACGAAGATCAAGAACGGTAGAGCAGAGAGGGCTGGGAGATGACGTCAGCCAATAGCACGCTGACTATGACGTCACCACGACAGGAGCAGCCTCTACACGAAGAGAATAAAAGCGACGCGCCACCTGGCTTCGACCGCACTACAAGATCCGTGACTCGTGATCCGAATCAATTACTTGCATGGAAATAGTGTATTTCGAAGGACACTGGTTAATTGCATGTCGCCAATTGCTTGCGACACCGCCTTGTACGTGATACGTAAGTTAAGTATTGTCAATTCACTTACTAAAATAAACTCTTTAATATAGACTACTGGCCATTAAAATTGTTACACCAAGAAGAAATGCAGATGATAAACGTGTATTCATTGCACAAATATATTACACTAGAATTGACATGTGATTACATTTTCACGCAATTTGGGTGCATAGATCCCGAGAAATCAGTACCCATAACAACCACCTCCGGCCGTAATAACGACCTCGATACGCCTGGGCATTGCGTCAAAGAGAGCTTGGATGGCGTGTACAGGTATAGCTGCCCACGCAGCTTCAACACGATACCACAGTTAATCAAGAATAGTGACTGGCGTATTGTGACGAGCCAATTACTCGACCACCATTGACCAGACGTTTCCAATTGGTGAGAGATCTGGAGAATGTGCTGGCCAGGGCAGCAGTCGAACATGTTCTGTATCCAGAAAGGGCCATACAGGACCTGCAACATGCAGTCGTGCATTTCCAACTGAAATGTAGGGTTTCGCAGGGATCGAATGAAGGGTAGAGCCACGGGTCGTTACACATCTGAAATGTAATGTCCACTGTTCATACTGCCGTCGATGCGAACAAGGCGTGACCGAGACGTGTAACCAATGGCACCCAATACCATCACGCCGGGTGATACGCCAGTATGGCGATGACGAATACACGCTTCCAATGTCGCGATACGATAAACCGCAATCGCGATCGGCTACTATCCGACTTTGATCGAAGTCGGAAACGTCATGGTACGCATTTCTCCTCCTTACACGAGGCATCACAACAACGTTTCACCAGGCAACGCCGGTCAACTGCTGTTTGTGTATGAGAAATCGGTTGGAAACTTTCCTCATACCAGCACGTTGTAGGTGACACCACCGGCGCCAACCTTGAGTGAATGCTCTGAAAAGCTAATCATTTGCGTATCACAGCATCTTCTTCCTGTCGGTTAAATTTTGCGTCTGTAGGACGTCATCTGCGTGGTGTAGCAATTTTAATGGCCAGTAGTGTAATTTGCTTATATGTTGTCTAGCTACACGAGAAAACAATTTCGTAGGCACCCTATATTGCACGAGTGGTCAGGATCCCATGACACCGAGCTGCATAAACCACGGCAACTCCATGCACCAGCCTTTACGGTGCAAAATAAGTTTGGCTGGCGCGTCAAGAACGGCCCCTGAAGCTGCACCGAGAGTTGCAGCTGCTACCGACAGCGCCGGCTCCCAGTTCAAGTTGACATTCTACTCTCATACTTCCAACTCTCGCTGTCTTTTTTCCTACAGTCCGTCTCGACTGGGGCTCGGGGGCACTGCGTGGTGACCTCGTCCACCTCGGATGTCGTACACCACGGGCAACTACTACTGGTTAGCCATATCCAACCACCAGCCACATGTGAAGACGCCAACTGTTACAACCAGTGACTCCAGAGATAGACAGGCACAGACGGTTCGATACGCCTGGCCTGGCGCTGCACTCGAAGACTCGTTTGCTGCTGCCGCCTACGACCACGGTACTGGCTACAACTTTACGCTGTTTTTGTAGTCGTACCACAGACTACCTTCCGTTATGTCATGCCTTCACAGCTAAACTCAGTGTTTCTTCCACCAACTCGCCCACACCCACACCCTCTAGCGCAAATAGACCGCCTGATCCGTGCTGGCACTAATTGCCGGATGAGGGCAAAATATCTCCTTTCCAATCACGCAAGGCTATTCGCGGCAAAAAAAGTGGTCGATAAATTTGAGCAAGGAAAGGAGCTTATTCTGCAGAGAGTTCAATGTAAACTAACTGGAATTTCTTCATGGACTGCTACCTTGTAATCTTTAAGTCATGTGCCACCCATATTCTTGGTCATACGACCTGCCCACCTACTCTTCACTTGAATTAAAATGCGCTCTGTTCCTTGATACAACTGTTCCTTTTCCTACACCTCCAAGCGTTCCTATCACGCATTTCCCTGTTTCTCGTTGAGTGGCCCTCAGTTTGCATATGCTATGTGGAATGGAAGACGATGTTTCACTGCCATAACTAAAAAGAAATGACAATACATGCTGAGTGCATGATTTCCTTTCCAGACACGCCAGAAGTGGTTTAGAAACAGATACATACCTGGGGTCCTGTTACTCCTCTGCTTGTTTCTTTAGCTGTCCATATTATCCTTCAGTGTTTTTGGTAGTATGCAGTCTACTAGCCTGATCTGTTTCCACAATTTTAAGTTTCCCAAGATTTTGATCAAGTCTAATGAAAGATATTACTTGCTTGTAATATGCGTCCACAGCTTCTATAAATTTTTAAATTATGTCATCTTGCTTTTGGCTGCTAGTGTTTATTTTAAGATAGGAATTTCGGCATTAAACCTTTTACAAGTACCTACAAAAAATAATACAAGGCAATGACAATGTATAGTCGAATGACCAGTATGTATAACCAATTTTGTTAACATTTATATACTTACAAGATTTTGACGTAAAGATTTACGTCAGGCAGACATAACAACATAATACGAACATCAAACAACAACTGGTCAGTGATACCAGTGAGTATTCCATTTCATGTAGTGCAGTAGATTGTATATGTCAAGACACGTTGGTACTAAAAATTTGCACTTGTAATACATTAGAATAAATGTCCAAAACAATCGAGAAAATTGTTATTGCTGAGGTCTGCTTGTTCACTGAATATGGCTCTGACCACTATGGGACTGTGAGGTCATCAGTCCCCTAGAACGTAGAACTACCTAAACCTAACTAACCTACGGAAATCACACACATCCATGCCCGAGGCAGGATTCGAACCTGCGACCGTAGCAGTCGCGCAGTTCCGTACTGAAGCGCCTAGAACCGCTCGGCCACGGCGGTCGGCTCACTGAATATGTCTTGTGGTTGTTCTTTGAAGGCGATATAAATTTCAGTATCTTCTAGAGCGTTCATTTGAGACGTGGGGCTTAGGGAAAGCAGGAAAGGTATGGACGGGGCCTTACCAGTTATCGTTGGTCGCACAGAAAACACATACAACTAATTTTTAAAAAATAAAACTCTCAACAGTCATTTTTAAAAGATCTTACTACACTGGGGCTGAAAGCCTTATTAGAAGAATTGCAAGTTATTGTCGGCCGAAGGCCACAAGCGATGTTAGACACAATCAATGGCTGAAGTCTTGATTAAGAAGGTTCAAAATTATTCGTCGGCTGAAGGCCACAAGCAATGTTACAAACAATTAACGGCTGAAGGCCTGATTAAGAAAGGAATCAAAATTATTGGGGGCTGAAGGTCACAAGCAATTTTCAGAATGCTCAACGGCTGAAGGCCTGAATTACAAGCAAGGAAGGCAGTTGCATGTTAAAATACTAAAACCTTTTAAAACAACCTTAACGAACTGTAACAGGCTATAGTGAAGGCTGCTGGCCTGATTAAGAGAAAATTGCAAGTAATTTGTCGGCTGAAGGCCACAAGCAGTGTTACAAACAATTAAGGGCTGCAGACCTGAGTTACAAGTGGGGAAGGCAATAATATGTTAAAACATTAGAGTAAATTTCAAACAATAGTGACAACTTGTGCAAATAAGACGGAGTGATCCACAGACAGTGCTCCCTGGATTGACATGAGGAAGGTGACTACAGCTGTGTAAGTGGTGAGACAGGCAGCCAAGAGTTGTACTCACGTAACAGGATGGTAATCCACACTAGGGGTAGCTTAAGCGCCGACCGACCGACTAACCAATCCGCCAAATGTCCGATCACCGGTACAACGATGGAATATTTTTCGGCGAGGGCGAAGAGACTGACAGCTCACCGTCTTCAGAAACACACCCAAGGCCGAAGGAAACACTAGAACCAAGGTAGATCTCCCAAAAACATATGCACAGTACAATTCAAAAGGCTGTCGAACTACACGCCGTGTCGGACAGCATCAACGCAATGAGGAAAGGTACATTGCCGGAAAAGTACGCTAACCTCCAGGGCAGGTAACTGGGGCGTTAGCGGCTACAAGACAGAAAATACCGCTGGCTGCACTTCAGTAATAAGAACAATACTAAATCCAAACTAACATCAAAGAGTAGAAGGCTCCACTTGTTGCGGTTGGTCTCACCGACCCTGGGGGCAGCAACACACAAACAACAGTGAGATCTCAAACAGTGGAGGTTTCAGTACTGGACACGGTTCACTCAACTTCAAACGTCCTGGGTTCGGTCGTCGGCTACAGCCCTTCGATCCGACAGTGCCTGCACGCCACCAGCAGTCCTGGCCTGCCCTCGCACTGCAGACCTCCTTGCTGCTCCGTCCGAAGCCGAACTACTGACACCAGGACGCAGGCACCATTTAAATAACTGGAAATTAAAAAACACACAATTTACACATGGACCAGCGGAGACAATCCACAATGTCTCAAACAATACTAAAACCAGTCACTGTGAAACAACATGGACGAATTATAAGTCGGCACACACAGAGAAGCCAGAAGCGGTCGGAATACCAAACGCACGTCGTCCGCTGCGACGACGGACCGAACGACCGACAAACGGTCATCCCCACTCAAGTCAGGCACGGAAAAGATCCTAATAAAAGTCGTGGACTGACAACTTATTGCCATGACGGCACTTTGACGGGTGAACACACACACAGGTGGAAGTTGCCCTACTTCAATATCACGGTCCATTCAACTAAAACTCGCTGATGCCGGTCCTTGACGTGGTCGTGCACTCTCGTGACCACGTCCTTCCGTCGGACAGTGCATGCGTGTAGCCGGCGGTTGGGCGAATACTGGCTGTCCGGCCCTCACTGCTGCTCCGTCCCTACTCCACTCGCTCGACACACGACGACCCGTAAATACTAGAGGCCGCTCCAAGGATGGTACCACAGTACGCGCTATCGATAAGCGCTGCTGCTGCCACCCACGGACAGACAAGGCGAGCAAACGTAGTGGGGCCAGTGAACACTAAGAAAACGAGACGCCACTATCGCTAATACAAGATGCGAATGGCATCAATGCGAGCCGCACCTGCCTTTTTCTACCCAATATAGTACGTTTAAAAATTTCTGGCTGCTGTTGATAATATGATTGCAATTTTGTAGATGTGTACTAAATAAAGATTTATAGTTCTCGCTTATGCCTGCGTGCTCTCAGAATCTGGTAGACAAACACCTAGCTCTTTGGCTCACATAGAAATTTTCACATCGAATTTCATTTTGTGAATTCCACATTGTGTAAATGGTTTTATTTTGTGGGTCGTGTGTCTACTGCCTCTAATTTGTTGTTTGTGCACAACCCGATTGTATATTAGTTTTACGAAAATTATCGGCTGTTCTGTCTCATATGACACCACAGTAAAGTAAAGCAATGTATTTACTGTTTTCTGCTCCTGCTTCTCTTGGTAGCGTTGTTTCTTTGTTGCGATCCTAGCGTAATTTTGTAGTATACGTTGTGTCTACCATATGATCATTGTAGCCGTTGTTTGTTGCTGTGTGTTTAAGAAGACAAACCCCTTTGGTAATTTCGTTCTGCTCTAATGCGAAGTTAATATTTCCGTTGGTGTTGCAGTGATAAAAGGCGCTCTTATGCGTTTCTTGGTGGCATGAAGTCCAGGTTGGTATCACTGACTAGTTGTTCTTTTATGTGCATTTTACGTTGTTATCTCTGTCTGACGTAAACCTATACGTCAAAATCATGTAAGTATATAAACGTCAACAAATTGCAAAACCAGTTGGACAGACTTAATTTCACTTTATATTGTTGTCATTACGTTGTGTTATGTGTTGTAGATGCTGGAAAAAGGCTTAATGCCGAAATTGCAATCGTAAAATAAAACACTAATAGCTGAAAGGAAGATGACATAATTTTAACAATCTCATGAAAACTGTAGCGTTGGTAGAAAGAGCCTGTAAATCAGCTTCTATGTCGCAAGAAAACAAAATATAATTGAACTAAGATACAGGGAACTATATACAACAAAGTGAAGGCGAAAACTCGCTAAATACGTGATGCGACGAACACGGCTTTTAAATATAGAATGACTCCATTATTAAATAGCCTATGTAAATAGACTGGCACAAAATAAAGTTCACGGAGTATCTCCAGTGACATAAGCAGTTGGTCACAAGGACTACTGCAGTTACCGCTGTTGGAATCTTTCTTGTAAAAGAATGTGTCTCACCCCTCACCATGAAATTTATACAGCGCGCTGTTTAAGATATCTCTCTCTTGATGATCATCTGATAACAGGTGCTCGTGTTTGACCCTCTATTGATAGCTGTCCCGAAAAATTCAGGCTTGAAGCAATACTTCGTTCTTACGATATTATATTGTGGAGTTCCTCGACCAAAATGTGGAATTTGTGCTATTCAGGTTAGCAGCCCTTGACTTCAGTAAGGCCGCACTTCCTGGAGACCCCGCCTATTTATATGAGAATTTATCTGAGCTCCCCTATGTTCAGTTAAGCTTTTAGTTCGTAGTGCTCTCTGGATCAGACCAACGCACGGAGATAGCAACATGAATATTATTGCTCTGCGAAAGGAGTCGATCTATTGACTTTTGTCCAGTTCACTTCAAATCGAAACCAGCTAGACTGACGCATCTGAAACTAAAGCAAAATACAAGTAGACACTGGAAGATTGTTATGTTGTACTTTACTGTGTTCTTTCTTTGTTACAGAACTGGACTCATGGCTATCATTGAAATCGCGACGTCTTTTTCAGGATTAAAATTTGAAATATTTTTTCAAATTAACATGGTGCAGCTACTTCTCAAGTAGTTGCTGGTAATTTTCAAATTTTGACTATCGTATTGTACACTTGACCTGGAAAACCCACTGATCAAGCTGGGTTTCGGGCAGTGTTTAATACAACTGATCATATCCTCATTCTACACGAAATAATTAATAAAACAAATGAGTACCATCCACTTCTTGGCCTTACCTTTTTAGATTATGAAAAGGCATTCGATTCGATAACATTTTTCCTGTTACATCGTGGCAGGCACCTAGAGCAATCGGTTTAAATGTGTTTCAGAACAAAAACAGTCTCGGTTGCGAAATTATTTAATATCAAGGACGCATGTCACCCTTCTGGGGCATCATCAGATTGACTATCAGATTTACAAAATCTGATAATGTCCCAAAAGGGTGAAACGCGTCATTGACCTTAAATTATTTCGCAACCGAGGCTGTTTTTGTTCTGAAGCATTCGATTCGATCAATAAATTGAGTCTGAGGCTGTAGTAGAACAAGGAGGAGGAGGAGGAGGAGGAGGAGGAGAAGGAGGAGCAGGAGGAGGAGGAGATTACTGTTTAACGTCCCGTCGACAACTAGGTCATTAGAGACGGAGCACAAGCTCGGATTAGGGGAAGGATGGGGAAAGAAACCGGCCGCGGCCTTTCGAAGGAACGATCGCGGCATTTTCCTGTAGCGATTTAGGGAAATCACGGAAGAACTAAATCTGGATGGCTGGACGCGGGTTTGAACCGTCGTCCTCCAGAGTGCGAGCAGAACAAGGAAGAGAACAGGGCTATGGTAAAGTCTTATAAGACATATACAAAACCACATCGTTTATGAGTGTTGGTGTAGAAACCGATCAATGTCACATTGAAAATGGTGTGTAACAAGTTGGTTTTATATCTCCAAAACTTGCCTTTTGGAAATTCCATCTAGGTCTTGGTATAGATCGGATAACTGGGATTTGTATGTCTATTTCGTATATGACTGGACGATGTTGACTGCGTGGGAAATCTGGTAGGATCGTTCTGGTTATGCTAATTGGTTGGCCACTGTGATTCTGGGTGGAGAAACATAGATCTGGATTTGAGTCTCGACCCCATGCTGCTGGTCTGAAAGTTCCCTTATCCTTTGCATCGAATACGGGACTTAAGCTGTTTTCATCGATCCAGTCTGTGAGTGCAACGCCATCCTGGTCACTGATGTTGTATTTCCACATTGTATGGTGACTATTCAAGTCTCCCAAGTACAGAGCTGGATCAGGGAGTGGGGGTAGTACCTCTGGAGGCCATTGGACGAGTGGAGGTTTGTAAACATTGGTTATTGAAACTTCTTCCGCTTTTATAGTGACAGTGTGGATTCCACTGTCAATGCCAGAGTGCAATACTTGGGCATTTTCTATGTTGCTGCGGATATAAGTAGCACAGCCGTGTGACTGATGGTATGTCGCACCTAGTATCTCGTATCCTGGTATTCTGCCTCTTGCCTTAACATTGGCCACACTAGTTACATGAGTCTCTTGTATAGCAACAACATCAATGTTCCTCTCACGGAGAATTCGAGACAGAGTTTCGCATTTGGTTCTGCTTAGTCCTTCAATATTTAGCTGGAAAATTCGGAGGCTAGGTCCGATATTTCTTGTCATGCAGCTCCTGCAGGAGCCATTATCTGACAGGCTTGCTTTCATGTGCGCTAGGCCAGGAGATCCTCTAGAGAAGATAGCTCATTTAGCATTACCCAGGGTGCACGTGTGGTCTTCTTCCACGGACGCGAGCTAGTTTACACCCCCCTTTACCAATTATGGAGAAGGAATGCGAGTAGAACAGTTGAGTTATACACAACAAAGTATCCTGACAACCGATATTCACAGGAATGTGTGGAATATTCTTATCGGAAGGTGTCTCGAATTCTACGAAGAGAGTAAGGAGGATGCCATTACGGAAGGCCCACGGAATTCTGCTACTCAGTTGTGATGCGACGTTAGGATAATAGGTTCTTTCTTCAGAGAATTTACTATATCGGTGAAGTAACCTTACCAAGTCACTTAAGGTTGAATGTAAAAACTCTACCCTGTCTTCCCGTTGATAATGCACATTCACTGTGGCAGGTTGAACAACAAAAGCAGTAATGAATGTTTGGTATCGGATTACTGGTGACTCCGTGATTGGTCCTTACTTAAATGAAGAAACCTTAACGGGTAAAAGATGACAATTTCTAACCAAAGTGATACCGCCTCGCCTACGGGAAGTACCACTTGAAATGAAAATTAAATGTCGTGTGGCTAGTGAGTCCCGTCGGGTAGTCCGGTCGGGTCGCCTGGTACAAGTCTTTTGAGTTGACGTCACTTCGGCGATTTGCGCATCGAACCACTTGGAATACGTAGATGTATTATGATACCAGCACGATGGTTGCTCGGCTCACTGGTCTTCTGGGGAAAACTCAAAGTTGAAGGATATGTACAAGATCCGACGATTGAAGAGGATTAGCATTGCACTGTTGCAGCAACTTCAATGAAAACTAAATAACCATTTTACTCTAGTTCTTGCAGCAGCGACTGCAGACTTGTAGAAGACGAAGAGTATATCGGACAGTTGATGATATAGGATACAGAGGTATTTACTACCACATCCTTCGTGATATCCTTTTTGTTGCTGTTGTTGATCTAAATTTGCAATGTGGGTGTGCATCTTGTTATTTAACATACTGTATCTCTCAAATCCCTGTTTTACAAATCCATTCAATTTTCGAGGTGCAACTCTCTTTCATGTCTCTGCCAGAAACAAGAACAGAACTGTTACCATACCTAACTGGTAAATGAGCCTTAGAGATACCACGTCCTTTGCCTTCTACTTGGTGTGTTTTCCCAGTCTCATCTATCCAAGTGTGATTAGTATCAGTTTTAAATTCAACATTTCTCCACCATCCCGTTCTTGTAAGCAGACTCTTTAGCGGCGTCGAACTGGAGCGTTCCGACTGTTGAGACTGTCCCGTATTAATTCTACGTCAGACGGCAATCTATTTCATGTTCAAATGCTAAATACTGATGTTTCTCCGAAACTAATAATCGTATTTTCAAGAACGTAATGCCTCTAATTCATCTGTTTTAGTATCACGATGCAAGTACTGCTAGTAGCAGAAACTACCATAATTCGATTGGTTGATACCAATAGCCCTGTAATTAATAAGGCTATGAAGAGAGACTAAGTCATTTGTTTAGAACTTTTTCAGAATTCCCGCTTTGTTTCTCCATCTCTTCCTCCTTCCCCTCTCTCTGCCCATCACCTCTTTCTTCCCCTTCTCTCTGTCCATTACTTCCACGTTGACTTTACGTCCACCCTCCTTTCGCCCCTTTCTCTCCATCTCCTCCTGTCCCGTCTCCATCCTCCTCCTGTTTATCACCACACCCCTTGTTTATTTGCCAGTCTTCTTGTCCCCCTCTTTCTTCATCTCCACCAACTGTCTCTGTCCATCACCTCGTCCACTTTTCTGTCCTCTCTCAATCTCCTCCTGCCCCTCTCTCTGTCCATCACCTCCTTTTCACTTTCATGTCCGTTTCCTCTCATTCGTGTGTTCATCTTGTCTGGTCCCCTGCCCCAGTCATCTTTTCTGACCTCGAGCGTTGTTTATTGCTGATGCAAATTCTGATCCTTTAATAGCATTCTAACCATAAGCCGTCCACCTCGATAGCTGTGTTGTCAACGCGGCATATTGCTAGGTGTAAGAGCCCGGGTTCGATTCTTGACTGGGTGGAAGATTTCTCTCTGCTCTGGGACTGGATGTTGTGTTGTCCCTACTTTCATATCATCATAATTGACATTACTACTGAGATGGGTGAATGGGCACTGAATGAAAGCCAATAACTTAAAAAAATTGTAAGTTGATTCCCCTCCGTAGATTACATATTTGTTTATTACATATATTAAGAAATAAGTATGTAGAAACACGAGCATTTTCGATTGCAACATTGTCTGAAAATTTCGAAACAATAGGTGTAGAACTTCCAGAGATTTAAGATTGATTTTATGTGGGTTTACCCAATAGTTGTTACTTGTATGTTTGTTTATTATTTGCGGCGCTCTAGTAGGCATGTAAAAACAGGTTCGTATTCGAGTGCAACATTGTGTCAAAATTTCAAAGACATTTCGGGGATTTTAAATTTCGAACAAATGAACATTCACATTTTCATTTATATGGGAGTAAATGTTCTTAATCTTAAATCTCCTAAATATCTTCAATGATTGCTTTGAAATTCTGACAACATTGCATTCGAATATGTGCGTGCTTTTAAACGTCTAAGGGAGAGCCATTTATTATGCCTGTTTTATATATCTTATGGCGATGCAGTGGGTATGTAAAACACGGCCGTATTCAAATGCAACTGAGCCATGCACGGCTCGTGTTCATGGCATTTATTGTTTGTCATCTTCTCTTACAGTACTGCCGCCTCGTTTTCTTATTCCATTTACTGGCGTTACTAACTTCCTGCCTTACTTGCCCGTGAGTGGCAGCAGCAGCGCGTATCGATAGTGCACTTTCGTACCCTCTCTGGAGCGACCGATAGTATTTACGGGCCGTCGTTTGTCTGGAAGTCAGTTGGAGATGGACCAGCAGTGCAGTCGGAGACGGAGCAGCGGTCGGCGAGGAAGGAGCGTCGGGGACGGGGCACCGGTGAGGTGCTGACAGTCAGTACTTGCCGACCACTGGCGACACACATGCACTGTCTGACTGAAGGAGACTGGAGCGGGAACGACCGTGCGGTCGGTCGTCCCATCAGCCGAAGTCTGTTTTGTTCTTTGGCAGTTTCCGTGAGTGGAGTTGGTCGGCTGGGGCAGAGCAGCGAGGAAGTCTTGTAACGCCGGAAATGCATATGCTCCTATTTCCATCTATTGTACCATATGTTTTTTTTCTTATTTTGTTACCTGAAGATATGACATTTCTGTGTCTTTATATATTGTAATTGTTTTACTATTTGTATATATATTATACATATATATTTATGCATTTATGTTGATGTATAATTGGTTTGTTTTGTAAATACTATTTGTATTTTTACGGTGGGTCCTGCCTAGGGAAAACTATGCTATCGAACGAATACATCGATAGGTCGTGTGGAGAACCAGAAGTGTTGAGGATCTTTGGTAGCGTGAACTCGGCCGCGTGAAGCGCGGGCAGAGCAGAGTCTGGCCGGAGTAGGGCGGTGGAGCAGGTGTGTTGTGTGACGCTCCCGCTAGTTGCCGCGCTTTCGGGGTTTGGCAGCATGTAACTGCGCTCGACATGGTATGATAGTTTCTGACATGGTGTCGCGGACGTGAAGCATTAGCTGGCGCACATCAAGAGCCCGTTTCGCCTGGTGGCCGTGTCGAGAAGAAGGCGCGCCAACATCCAGCTTCTGCAACAGCTATGCCCGACAATGAGTGATTGTAGCCACCTCCTCGACCGACGACTTCAAAACTTCAATCAACCAACAAGGAAGACTGGAAGCACGTAAAGTTTTAGAACTGTATGGCAGACCTCAGTTTTTAAAATTGATCCATTTGCCTCACAAAGTTACAGCAACTTAGCATGAACCTTTGTTGCTCATTGTCCCAATTGCATTACCAAGTAGGGTCCCTTCCTTTTCCGGAACGAACCCGAGTGTCGTTGAAATTCAAACGCGAGCATTAAAGTAATATCATTCCATTTCACTGCTTTAATTTCAAAGTTCAGTTAAGGTATTCATAGCTGGCTACAATATTTAGATTACACAAGCACAAATTAAGAGTGCGAGTTTTGTTACCATATTTTAGCTTACCTGTGACTGCAGCTGAGCTTGGTATGTACTAAATTTTACTATTGTTAATTGTTTGGAATCATTTAATTCACGTTCAAAGTTAAATCTCTTATTTCTAAATTGCGTAGATTCAAGTAGGTTTTGAAATGATTGTTGAGGTAGCCCAAGACTAACCTTATTTTATTGAATTTCGTAGTGCTTCAGAAACAAGGTTCACTATTAATTTCAGTCACTAAATTAACTTTCAGTTGTCCGGTTTTATTCATTCTGTTGCTGAATTAAGTCAGAGTGTAGCGAAATTTATTACTTCTGACAAACATTCATTTTCACACAACACGCGTCAACCTTCAGTTGCCGCGCTTTTAGTGCTAATTATATGTACAATAACCTTTCTTTTTCAGCTATTGTAGTAATTGTCCATAGGACTAGCGACCGTAATTTTCCCCAAATCTGAAAATATGTAATTAACTCCAGTTATTTGTTAACGTAACGACCGCAAATTTACTTTCTTCATTAACTTTACCCCTTTTCAAAATTAATTTCCACCAGTTTCATTTGCATTTTTCCTTTCATTAAGATGTAACCCTTTCCTCCCTCTTTAGTGACAGATTCGGTGACGATTGCTTTTCCCAAATTTCCATTAGGTACACGCGGTTTAATTTTTACTGTCATTAAGGTCGATAAATGAGAGGGAGGTTACAGTCTCCGTGGCGCGTAGTCAGGCTGGAGCCGGCGGCGGCTTGCACGCGCAGTTGGAGTTGTGGGGCGCTTCTGCCGAGGGTTACGAAGTTCGTCGCCCACCGATCCTGGACACTGAAGTTGAGTGCGCACTTAACCTGCTATCAAGCCCCAACTGCTATCATATCCCTTCGTTTGATCCTGGTTGTCGCCTTCTGGGAGATTCTCATGAGCAACAACGTGTGTGCCTTGAAGTCGGCTAGAATTGCAATCATCTTCCTGTGTGGTGTTTAACTTGATTTAATTCATTCCTTCTTTAATGAAGTGTACCAGCGATATCTTCTGCCTTGTGGCCGTTGACGTTTTGGTGACCTGCCCTGGTCGTTGATGTAGTTTTCGGCAGTGTATTTTCCTCGTCGTGTTAATGCTGTCAACACGGCGTGTAGTTCAACGTCTGAGGAGCTGTTGGTAGTTTTGGGCGTTTATTCTGACTTGGCTGAATTTGGCACCAGTATCCAGACTATTGTGCTATTGACATCTTGTTGTCGTGGTTGGTTTGTTGGCTGGCTTTCGGTTGGGTTGCCTTCCGATTACGAAGTTGACAGTCTGGCCGCCTGTCTGGCTAGGCGCAAATTGAGAAGCGTATAGCACGTGTGACGTGACACGACACTACAGCGCGACACGCAAGTGCCGCACAGGTCGCGTGGGTCCAGCGCATATTGCGACGCGTGTACCACACTTCGCACGCACCGACTGGCGACGCTCTGCGCTGACTGAACCGAAGCGCGCACAACCTGTTATCTTTCTCAAACGATTTTGCAGAAACTATTCTCTGAAAATATAGGACTTTTACCTAACTTGTAGCGTTATGTGTCAGCTTCGATGGCGAAGTGCCCATCACCTCGCTAATGACCATTCTTATTGTGATGTACACATTTTAGTAAGACACTACGCAAAACTCAAAAAGTTTGCAACATAAATTAGGGGTCGCTGTGATATTGCGTTTTGTGCATACTACACCATATGTTGCTGGTTATGAAATTTAGCTAACACGCTGAATTTTTGTTTAGACTTGGGAGGAGATCTCTATCTGCCTCAGATCTCGAGAAAATGGATCCCATGTAGCGCGTTCACTTCCGATCTCACGCCCGTGAGTATGAAATACTCGCAACATCTCTCTTATCTCCTAAACCGCTCTAGACATCGAAACGAAAGTTTAGCGAATGATAGCACGCAAGGAGGAGAATGTTTTGCCCATTATTAAACACAAGGAACTTTCTTATCTATGGTGATATATCACTATTTATACTTCCTTTTTTATTTATTTCATGGCCGAGCGGTTCTTGGCGCTTCAGTCTGCCCATTATTAAACACATGGAACTTTCTTATCTATGGTGATATATCACTATTTATACTTCCTTTTTTATTTATTTCATGGCCGAGCTTTTCTTGGCGCTTCAGTCTGGAACCGCGCAACCGCTACGTCGCCGGTTCGAATCCTGCCTCGGGCATGGCTCTGTGTGATGTCCTTAGGTTAGTTAGGTTTAAGTAGTTCTAAGTTATAGGGGACTAATGACATCAGATATTAAGTCCCATAGTGCTCAGAGCAATTTGAACCATTATTTATTTCACTTCAGTAACTGTAATTTTTTAAGAGTTATCGACAGCTAGCGAAACAAGAGCTTCCTAGTATGAAAATAAACATGAAATTTCTTCTTTTATGTTATTGAAAACCGATAGTATGAGGTTTTTCGTAAGCTATTGAGATCTGTTATTCCCAATTACTTGTTTAATGAGGCCCTCCGTTTCGGAATTCTGTCTCAATAGCTGCTGTGAGATGAGTTTGACAAATTGCACTGTGACAAAGGAAGTACAATTAAACTAGTGACCAAGAGAAATGTGGCCTTTACTCATAAATGGTGATGCTTCTTCGAATGAGAATAGGTTTACAACTCACACAAAAACAGATGGGCAATTCTGTTGGTATTTTGGTGGAATCCTCGTAACCTATCGTATTTTTAACACTGAGCGACTGGAATGGAAACTTACCAAAGGATTTTATTCCTTCTCTTGATCGGAGCAGTATTAAAATAATGATGAGCGTTCCTTCAGGCGTAATGACAGGCACATGTCAGATACTGGTTACTCACCTACGGCTTGCCAAACTGACAATGTGTCATCGCGAATAAAATAGTTGTTACTGAGAAAAATAAACAATTGATCTGTCGCACAACACAATGGTCAGTGTATTGCCAGCAGCGGAGGATAATGAGCGCGACAGGAATGCACTAGCTAGCCATGTGTGCCTTGTGAGCTGGAGTTCGAAAAACATTGTCATGAAGGTAGATCTTTGTCCGCAGTACATTTCAACAAATTAAATATATCTAATCATGACACTCTTTTAGGATATTCCTACTTAAGCAATAATACCGACCAGTTTCTTCATTTGTATAGCCTGTTGTATAATTAGTTTATTAACGCTGATAATGTGCATCCAACAACTGAAATGCTTTTTCTCATCACGGCGAACCAATTAAAACATTGTTATTTGTGACTGCTTTCAACTGTTTCTAGCTTGCAGTGAAAATGTGATGTTCACATGCATATAGTACAGTGTGTCGTATTACTTTATTACATCTACATCCAAGTAATCACAGTGAGACTTCTATACTTCACGTCTTGGACGCTTTTTACCAGGAGCACAAAAGGATCACACCTGTGGAGATTATCCCTTTCTAAATTTTTGTAACAGATCGTTAATATACGCCAGCATACTAGGCTGCGAGAAGATAACCTTGTTTTACTTTCCTGCCTTGCTTCTTATTAACAAGATTTTATAATAATCCTTGCTTCCTTATTCACTACCCTCTGTCCCTTCTTGCGATCTGAAAACATCGCGGATGCATATGATACAATTCCAGCGGCCAATGGCTCACCAGTAACTGAAGTATGCATTTTTCTTGACAGAAGAACAACAAAACAAAATTATACAGATGTAAACAACAGAAAAGTACAGGGTTATTACAAATGATTGAAGCGATTTCACAGCTCTACAATAACTTTATTGTTTGAGATATTTTCACAATGCTTTGCACACACATACAAAAACCCAAAAAGTTGTTTTAGGCATTCACAAATGTTCGATATGTACCCCTTTAGTGATTCGGCAGACATCAAGCCGATAATCAAGTTCCTCCCACATTCGGCGCAGCATGTCCCCATCAATGAGTTCGAAAGCATCGTTGATGCAAGCTCGCAGTTCTGGCACGTTTCTTGGTAGAGGAGGTTTAAACACTGAATCTTTCACATAACCCCACAGAAAGAAATCGCATGGGGTTAAGTCGGGAGAGCGTGGAGGCCATGACATGAATTGCTGATCATGATCTCCACCACGACCGATCCATCGGTTTTCCAATCTCCTGTTTAAGAAATGCCGAACATCATGATGGAAGTGCGGTGGAGCAGCATCCTGTTGAAAGATGAAGTCGGCGCTGTCGGTCTCCAGTTGTGGCATGAGCCAATTTTCCAGTATGTCCAGGTACACGTGTCCTGTAACGTTTTTTTCGCAGAAGAAAAAGGGGCCGTAAACTTTAAACCGTGAGATTGCACAAAACACGTTAATTTTTGGTGAATTGCGAATTTGCTGCACGAGTGCGTGAGGATTCTCTACCGCCCAGATTCGCGCATTGTGTCTGTTCACTTCACCATTAAGAAAAAATGTTGCTTCATCACTGAAAACAAGTTTCGCACTGAACGCATCCTCTTCCATGAGCTGTTGCAACCGCGCCGAAAATTCAAAGCGTTTGACTTTGTCATCGGGTGTCAGGGCTTGTAGCAATTGTAAACGGTAAGGCTTCTGCTTTAGCCTTTTCCGTAAGATTTTCCAAACCGTCGGCTGTGGTACGTTTAGCTCCCTGCTTGCTTTATTCGTCGACTTCCGCGGGCTACGCGTGAAACTTGCCCGCACGCGTTCAACCGTTTCTTCGCTCACTGCAGGCCGACCCGTTGATTTCCCCTTACAGAGGCACCCAGAAGCTTTAAACTGCGCATACCATCGCCGAATGGAGTTAGCAGTTGGTGGATCTTTGTTGAACTTCGTTCTGAAGTGTCGTTGCACTGTTATGACTGACTGATGTGAGTGCATTTCAAGCACGACATACGCTTTCTCGGCTCCGGTCGCCATTTTGTCACACTGCGCTCTCGAGCGCTCTGGCGGCAGATACCTGAAGTGCGGCTTCAGCCGAACAAAACTTTATGAGTTTTTCTACGTATCTGTAGTGTGTCGTGACCATATGTTAATGAATGGAGCTACAGTGAATTTATGAAATCGCTTCAATCATTTGTAATAGCACTGTATAAAGTACTAGCGAAGAAATCTGGAGCGCTTAAATGACGAAAAAAGAAACACTACCCGTGCAATACTACCACTGCTCATATGCGCCGTTCCGGCGTGAGCATATAGCCGTGCTACTTTTCCGCTCCCCCCCCCCCCTCCAAAAAATCCCCCGGTGCTAGCGAGGCACGCGCGACGCGAGAAACTGTGCCTCAACAACGCCGCGCGACCTGGCGCAGGCGGGTTCGCGTCCCAGTCGCGTCGCGTCGCAACTTGTGCGGTCCCATTTGAACCTGTGATGTTACAAAAACGCGCGCTGAGCTGCGTCGCGCCACACGCGATATACGCGTCTCAATTTGCGCCTAGCCTCTCACCTAAACGAGCATTAGTGTCACCTTCCCACCGGGCGAGGTGGCCGAGCGGTTCTAGGCGCTTCAGTCCGGAACCGCGTGACTGCTACGGTCGCAGGTTCGAATCCTGCCTCGGGCATGGATGTGTGTGATGTCCTTAGGTTAGTTAGGTTTAAGTAGTTCTAAGTCCAAGGGGACTGACGACCTCAGATGTTAAGTCCCATAGCGCTCAGAGCCATTTGAACCATTTTTTGTTACCTTCCGAGGCCAATCCTTGGAACCTTCTGAGCTTCGCTCATTGTGATTTACATCGTGATTTCCCTTTTAGTCTTCAGTACTCTGTGTGGCCTTCAACCGAGTTTTAGTTTATTAAAATTGCAAGGTTTTTCTTCTTAGGCCTTAAGCCGCAAAAACAAAAATTGTTTCTTGTTTGGTATGTGGCCTTCAGCCGAGTTTCAGCCTTTCAAAATTAAAACGGAACATTCCTTGTGCATAGGCCTTAAGCAGTAAATTTGTTTCAAATTGGTATGTGGCCTTCAGCTGAGTTTTCGAGCTTAAATTAAATATTGGAAATTTCTTTGCCTGGACTTTAAGCCATGAGATTGTTTGAGTTTCGTATGTGGCCTTCAGCCGAGTTTTATGAGAAGCATTTTAGGATAAAGCCCTTAGCCTATTTTAGTTGAAATTTAGAAGCTCTTCCCTTTAAGCCTTAAGCCGTAAAATTGTTTTGCGCACGGTGTGTGGCCTTCAGCCGAGTTTTAATCTCTCTTAAACTAAAAATTCAAAATCCTTGTCTTGCCTTTAAGTCTTAAGATTGTTATTCTTCAGTATGAGGCCTTTACACGAAATATACAAAACACTCGTTCGACCTGTACTTGAGTATTGCTCATCAGTGTGGGATCCGTACCAGGTCGGGTTGACGGAGGAGATAGAGAAGATCCAAAGAAGAGCGGCGCGTTTCGTCACCGGGTTATTTGGTAACCGTGATAGCGTTACGGAGATGTTTAATAAACTCAAGTGGCAGACTCTCCAAGAGAGGCGCTCTGCATCGCGGTGTAGCTTGCTCGCCAGGTTTCGAGAGGGTGCGTTTCTGGATGAGGTATCGAATATATTGCTTCCCCCTACTTATACCTCCCGAGGAGATCACGAATGTAAAATTAGAGAGATTAGAGCGCGCACGGAGGCTTTCAGACAGTCGTTCTTCCCGCGAACCATACGCGACTGGAACAGGAAAGGGAGGTAATGACAGTGGCACGTAAAGTGCCCTCCGCCACACACCGTTGGGTGGCTTGCGGAGTATCAATGTAGATGTAGATGTAGATGTAGATTTTAAGATAAGGCCTTCAGCCTTTTCAAATTGAAAGCTCTTATTCCTACGCCTAAGCCGTTAAATTGTTTTGTTGACATGCGGCCTTCAGCCGAGTTTTCAGCCTATTTAGATTAAACTTTGAAAATCTTTGTCTAAGTCTTAAGCCGTAACACTGTCCTTGATTAATGTGAGGCCTTCAGCCGAGTTCTATGCGAAAAATTTAAGCTAAGGCTTCCAGCCTATTTATATTGAAGATAATTTTTTTTCTAAAGAATTGAACTCCTGTACCTCAATTCCTTGCTTAGGCCTTGTACCTTGGATTTTCGATGTTGCCTTCAGCCGACCTAAATTAAATCAAAGTAGGTCTTTTGTTAAAACCTTGAGAGTTTTGATTCTTGCTTGTGTGATTGTGTGTTTTAAGAAATAAAGTTTATGTGTTGAGTGCAACTGATAATAACTTATTTTGGCCCCTTTCCACAAATATAACCGCATCCGCTCTGTCCTACTAGTCCAGGGATTTCAGCAACATTATGTCAAAATTTCTTAAGGAGTCACTGAAGAACTTTCGGAGGTTTACGATTTTGAACTAATGAATATTTACACTTTTATTTACATAGATTAACTATTACAAGTCCCTCGAAAGTCGATAATATCATCTTTCAACATTTCTCGTCAGTTACTGGCATAGACTGCTTAACGATGTTCCACTTCCTGTTTTTCGCTGGTCTTCTCGTTCCACGGTGCGCCACAGCAGATATGTGTCTCAGAGACACATCAGTTACGGACGGCCACTTTTACGGCTCAACTTCGCCTAGTCGTAAACTCCAATTTTAGCTCTCTGGACTTGTGAAATCACGGTTTTGCAGCCTCAGCTTGCAGTGTGCTAAAGTCGGTAGTAACGTGAGTCCATTTCGCTTCTGTATTTTAATGCGTGTCTTTACACGACACACCGGGCGAGGTGGCGCAGTGGTTAGCACACTGAACTCGCATTCGGGAGGACGACGGTTCAATCCCGTCTACGGCCATCCTGATTTAGGTTTTCCGTGATTTCCCTAAATCGTTTCAGGCAAATGCCGGGATGGTTCCTTTGAAAGGGCACGGCCGATTTCCTTCCCCATCCTTCCCTCATCCGAGCTTGCGCTCCGTCTCTAATGACCTCGTTGTCGACGGGAGGTTAAACACTAATATCCTCCTCCTTTACACGACATGCATAACAAACAAATTCACGTCAAACAGCTGTTTGTAGTGACTGGCTCAAAGGTATTTTGAGGGGCACTGGGGACAAAGACCCGTTGGATCGAGAGGTCTGTACAGATACAAGGATATTCAAATGTTTCAAATGTCTCTAAGTAGTATGGGGCTAAACATCTGAGGTCATCAGTCCTCTAGACTTAGAACCACTTAAACCTAACTAATCTAAGGACATCACACACATCCATGCCCGAGGCAGGATTCGAACCTGCGACCGTAGCAGCAGCGCGGTTCCGGACTGAAGTGGCTAGAACCGCTCGCCCATAGCGGCCGGCCGAGTATATTCCTCTAAATCCTTTCAGAAGGTGTGAAAAATTTCCAGCCCGTCTCTCTGAAGGACATTCTGGTTCAAAACATTAAGCTTAACTAATGATCGTCGGTTGCGATCGCCCATGAACCACGGACCTTGCCGTTGGTGGCGAGGCTTGCGTGCATCAGCGATACAGATAGACGTACCGTAGGTGCAACCACAACGGAGGGGTATCTGTTGAGAGAGGCCAGACAAACGTGTGGTTCCTGAAGAGGGGCAGCAGCCTTTTCAGTAGTTGCAGGGGCAACAGTCCGGATGATTGACTGATCTGGCCTTGTAACATTAACCAAAACGGCCTTGCTGTACTGGTACTGCGAACGGCTGAAAGCAAGGGGAAACTACAGACGTAATTTTTCCCGAGGGCATGCAGCTTTACTGTATGATTAAATGATGATGGCGTCCTCATGGGTAAAATATTCCGGAGGTAAAATAGTCCCCCATTCGGATCTCCGGGCGGGGACTACTCAAGAGGACGTCATTATCAGTAGAAAGAAAACTGGCGTTCTACGGATCGGAGCGTGGGATGTCAGATCCCTTAATCTGGCAGGTAGGTTAGAAAATTTACAAAGGGAAATGGATAGGTTAAAGTTAGATATAGTGGGAATTAGTGAAGTTCGGTGGCAGGAGAAACAAAACATTTGGTCAGATGAATACCGGGTTATAAATACAAAATCAAATAGGGGTAATGCAGGAGTAGGTTTAATAATGAATAAGAAAATAGGAGTATGGGTAAGCTACTACAAACAGTATAGTGAACGCATTATTGCGGCCAAGATAGACACAAAGTCCATGCCTACTACAGTAGTATAAGTTTATATGCCAACTAGCTCTGCAGATGATGAAGAAATTGATGACATGTATGATGAGATAAAAGAAATTATTCAGGTAGTGAAGGGAGACGAAAATTTAATAGTCATGGGTGACTGGAATTCGAGAGTAGAAAAAGGGAGAGAAGGAAACACAGTAGGTGAATATGGACTGGGGGGAAGAAATGACAGAGGAAGCTGTCTGGTAGAATTTTGCACAGAGCATAACTTAATCATAGCTAACACTCGGTTTAAGAATCATGAAAGAAGGTTGTATACATGGAAGAACCCTGGAGATACTAACAGGTATCAGATAGATTATATAATGGTAAGACAGAGATGTAGGAACCAGGTTCTAAATTGTAAGACATTTCCAGGGGCAGATGTTGACTCTGAACACAATCTATTGGTTATGAACTGTAGATTAAAACTGAAGAAACTACAAAAAGGTGCTAATTCAAGGAGATGGGACCTGGATAAACTGACTAAACCAGAGGTTGTAGAGAGTTTCAGGGAGAGCATAAGGGAACAATTGACAGGAATGGGGAAAAGAAATACAGTAGAAGAAGAATGGGTAGCTCTGAGGGATGAAGTAGTGAAGGCAGCAGACGATCAAGTAGGTAAAAAGACGAGGGCTAATAGAAATCCTTGGGTAACACAAGAAATGTTGAATTTAATTTATGAAAGGAGAATATATAAAAATACAGTAAATGAAGCAGGCAAAATGGAATACAAACGTCTCAAAAATGAGTTCGACAGGAAGTGCAAAATGGCTATGCAGGGATTGCTAGAGGACAAATGTAAGGATCTAGAGGCTTATCTCACTAGGGGTAAGATAGATACTGTCTACAGGAAAATTAAAGAGACCTTTGGAGAGAAGAGAACCACTTGTATGAATATCAAGAGCTCAGATGGAAACCCTGTTCTAAGCAAAGAAGGGAAGGCAGAAAGGTGGTAGGAGTATATAGAGGGTTTATACAAGTGCGATGTACTTGAGGACAATAATGTGGAAATGGAAGAGGATGTAGATGAAGACGAAATGGGAGATAAGATACTGCGTGAGGAGTTTGACAGAGCACTGAAAGACCTGAGTCGAAACAAGGCCCTGGGAGTAGACAACATTCCATTAGAACTATTGGCGGCCTTGGGAGAGCCAGTCATGACAAAACTCTACCATCTGGTGATCAAGATGTATGAGGCCAGCGAAATACCCTCAGACTTCAAGAAGATTATAATAATTCCAACCCCAAAGAAAGCAGGTGTTGACAGATGTGAAAATTACCGAACTATCAGTTTAATAAGTCACAGCTGCAAAATACTAACGCGAATTCTTTACATACGAATGGAAAAACTGGTAGAAGCAGACCTCGGGGAAGATCAGTTTGGATTCCGTAGAAATGTTGGAACACGTGAGGCAATACTAACCTTACGACTTATCTTAGAAGAAAGATTAAGGAAAGGCAAAACTACGTTTCTAGCATTTGTAGACTTAGAGAAAGCAGTTGACAATGTTAGTTGGAATACTCTCTTCGAAATTCTGAAGGTGGCAGGAGTAAAATACAGAGAGCGAAAGGCTATTTTCAATTTGAACAGAAACCAGATGGCAGTTATAAGAGTCGAGGGGCATGAAAGGGAAGAAGTGGGTGGGAAGGGAGTGAGACAGGGTTGTAGCCTCTCCCAGATGTTATTAAATCTGTATATTGAGCAAGCAGCAAAGGAAACAAAAAAAAAAAAATCGGAGTAGGTATTAAAATTCATGGAGATGAAATAAAAACTTTGAGGTTCGCCGATGACATTGTAGTTCTGTCAGAGACAGCAAAGGACTTGGAAGAGCAGTTGAACGGAATGGATAGTGTCTTGAAAGGATGGTATAAGATAAGCATCAACAAAAGCAAAACGAGGATAATGGAATGTAGTCGAACTAAATCGGGTGATGCTGAGGGAATTAGAATAGGAAATGAGACACTTAAAGTAGTAAAGGAGTTTTGCTATTTAGGGAGTAAAATAACTGATGATGGTCGAAGTAGAGAGGATATAAAATGTAGACTCACAATGGCAAGGAAATCGTTTCTGAAGAAGAGAAATTTGTTAACATCGAGTATAGATTTAAGTGTCAGGAAGTCGTTTCTGAAAGTATTTGTATGGGGTGTAGTCATGTATGGAAGTGAAACATGGACGATAAATAGTTTGGACAAGAAGAGAATAGAAGCTTTCGAAATGTAGCGCTACAGAAGAATGCTGAAGATTAGATGGGTAGATCACATAACTTATGAGGAGGTATTGAATAGAATTGGGGAGAAGAGGAGTTTGTGGCACAACTTGACAAAAAGAAGGGACAGGTAGGTAGGACATGTTTTGAGGCATCGAGGGATCACCAATTTAGTATTGGAGGGCAGTGTGGAGGGTAAAAATCGTAGAGGGAGACCAAGAGATGAATACACTAATCAGATTCAGAAGGATGTAGGTTGCAGTAAGTGCTGGGAGATGAAGAAGCTTGCACAGGATAGAGTAGCATGGAGAGCTGCATCAAACCAGTCTCAGGACTGAAGACCACAACAACAACAACAGTATCTTCTGCTTTTGTATGAAACAGTAAATTCGTCGTTTACTTTTATCAGATATCTCAAATGCTGCTTCCTTTCGACAACTACAGCAAATTGCAATCTAGGAACGGTAATGAACAGCGTTGGGAAGGAATAAGTAATTTATGAACAGACGGGGATAAAAGCACCTCCTGATCCGTCAATATCATTTGATAAAACTGGCCGCACGTATTGAAATATGGCAAAGGATGCCAGAGCACGGGGTGCCGATGCATTTTTCTAATGTTGGAGGGCTTTCTTGCTTGTATCTCGTATCTATGAAAAGGTTAGCATCGCATGAAGGTTTGCTTCAAATTAACTTACTTGTTCAAATAAATGGGTGATGCAGTTGGAGAGCAAATGTTACCTGCAGTTCTTTGCATCAGTTTGTACTTCACCATTTTGAAATGATAATCAGGCTTTGGCCGGTATTCACATTTAGGAAGAAAAGGTTTCAATTCGTTGAACGGGCACCCGTTTTAGATTTTTCTCGTCTTGCACAAATCATCTAAAGTGAAAGCGGAGGTCACTGCGTAGTGTGTGGGGGTAACGAAATGAACGAAATTAAGCAAATCATCGAAGGTCGGAAATGCACGACCGCGGAGCTGCAGGTATATATATATATATATATATATATATATATATATATATATATATATATGTATATATAACAGCTAATTAGCGGCCGGCGCGTGATACTCAGCACCCGTGAAGATCTGGTCCCGAGAATTCAGGAGACTCTGACAATCGTTCACTACACGGTAGGATCTTTCGAGAGAGGGTGCTAATAATTTCTGTGAGGATTTCAACTTTGTATTGATGTTAGAGTCGAATTGACGTTTGGGAAACTGTAGTCTTTAATTTTAAATTTCTGTTTGCTTTTCATCAGTGTGTGGTTTACTGTTGCCGATCTGTTTGTTAGAAGTTAGTTCATGCTCGTCATACAGCAGCAAAAATGAAAACATTTGATCTTTATATTTCATTATTTAAACTAGGACGCCTTACTGTACCACATATTGACTAACTTACTGCAGTGATTATTCAGCAGTGAACCTGTTATCTTAAACTCCTTTCCTGGTAATACCTAACTTTTTTTGCACCGTGTGTATTTAATTCTGCCTCTGATGGGACCTTAGAAAGAGAAAGAGAAACTGCGTCATGGAATTCCTGGCTAACTAAGTGGCCCATGGGGAAGCCTGTCGCGGAATATATCCAGGCGATAAATGAGAGTATGAGCTAGAAGCCATTCAGAATATCTACGAACATGGATAAATGCTCTCTTCTATCCGACCAATCCGAATCTGTTCGACAAACAAGCAGTTTCCTGGCACGTTCAGAAACGACTTGCACGTAGCAGCAGTTTCACTAAAGGGCGAATAGCATTTCCTCAACGAAACTGACACGAAAAATTTCCGTAAATTCTTAATCAAGCTGTTGGTCTCTACAGCACGCGGTTACTTACTTTTACAGAAATGGGTGTTAACCTGGTAATCGTAGAAATTTGCAAGTACTTGCTTATGTAGTGTTAATTAAAAAGATGGGTCCAGTTCTATTTCAAGAAATATATTGGGTAAGCATAATCTACACACTGTTCAAAGAAGATGATTTTAAGATTCGATTACCATACTAGATCGCTGATAGTTGTATAAAGGACCACTAAAGAACTAACACCAGCAGATATTCAGTTCCTTTCAGTTGTAAGGTGACAAGTATGTGACATAAGGTTCTCTGCATGAGTCGGCAGTTTCGGTGCAAAGGACATTCGGCGTTGATCAACAACCAAAAAAATCTTAAGCTGTTTGCTTAAGTAATTTTAGCAAACCTCATGTGTCTGAAAACGACAAAGTTTGAACCGACCTCGTAAGTCAGATGAGGATTTGAGACGAATTGAAGAGTTCAAGTGAATCGACCAACACAGCTGGTAGAGAGGGAAGAATCTCTCATTGAATTGTGCGACAAGTTTTTGCTGTACAAACCCTACCACCTACATATTGTGCATGCTTTCGCTGAAAATGTCAAAGACAAGCAGACTGAATAAGGGTAGGTATCGCCAGGGCATTCGACCACTTACGGTGGCCAACACTTTTCGACTGCCTGAGGGACATGAACTCCCTCACGAACGTTATACAATTGTTTTAAGAACTTATTCCAAAACAGAGAAGCAACTCTGTTGTGGCCAGGGCAGATCCCTCCAGAAAAAATTTCAAAAAGTTGCCTACGAAGGTCCATAAGTAGCACTGTGTTCTGTGATCTGGCACTCGGCTTACTACTAGGAGAGCTGCAGGACAACGAAGCAGCCGTAGAGTAGTGGCATACGCTGATGACGTGAAGGCAATCTCCAAAAGTAACCTGCTAGAAAGATGTAACATAGTGGTGCCAAGGGATTAAACTGTCTGTTGCGTTGTAGAAACCCACGTACATGATATTAAAACGGAATACGGTACTGTATTCGTTGGGGTATTGGAACTAATGCTTTGCATATGTTCATTCGATTCCCAGACGATGAAAAATGCTGCGATGTATTGGCTGTAGAAAAAAGGCCACCAAGAAGAACAGATTTTAACAAGAATATGGGCCACATATTAGGTACAGAATCACAACCAGTGTCTCTTCTTGGTGCAGACACGATGGGATGATGTCCAAGCAGTGAGACATACCTATGGTTTTCGCCCAGGCTCAAAACAGAGACTGAGGGGAATGAGCCACCTGAATCAAAAGGCTTCAGTATTTCTTGACGTGTCATGAATATGGCACTCCAGAACATGCTGGGGATGCTGCATGGCCGGCCGGTGTGGCCGAGCGGTTCTAGGCGCTTCAGTCTGGAACCGGGCGACCGCTACGGTCGCAGGTTCGAATCCTGCCTCGGGCATAGGCGTGTGTGATGTCCTTAGGTTAGTTATGTTTAAGTAGTTCTAAGTTCCAGGGGACTGATGACCTCAGATGTTAAGTCCCATTGTGCTCAGAGCCATTTGAACCATTTTTTTGATGCTGCATGCCTGTGTTATTGATAACGATCGATAGCAATTGAATCAGCATGGAAGATTTGTCACCCTATCCACCTGAACAATCAACTCCTGTTCGTTGCATTATGGGTGGCTTCGACGGAAGATCGAGAAGCAACACAGCGAAAACAGTTGAGCTCAAATCTGACACAATGGCAGCTGGAAGTGCATGCATGTGATCACGGCACCAGAGTGGAAAGATAACTGTGGGCAGTGTGTAACCAAAGCCGATGATTCTACGTGTGAACGATTCGCCTTAGTATTTTAAATCTCCGAATCGCACGTAGTCTAACCGTTTTTACCGTTACGTAGCAGGGAAAGGAATGCTTTTTAACTACAAACGTAACAATATTTAGCTGGATGGCTCACCAATAGTACTTAATCGTTGGGTGTGCAACGGAAAATGAATCCGTTTAGCGGTCGGATTTAGGGACCCCTCACGTATACCACTACCTGCCGGGACTGCCTTGCGACAAAGAACCTGCCTGCGTGTTGCACTTAAGAAAAATCCAGCTTTTAGTTCGCTTAGTAGAGCATTTGCATTAAACATGCACAACATTACACTTATTGTTAAAATTAACAACAATCTCTAACACTAAGTTTGATACGTGTTACCTAACAGAATAGCATTATTGGCAAGGCACCTATTTATGTTGTAAACTTCTCTCCAAAGCAAGGTATGATTACTGGGGTTTGATTTTCGGGTTTGGTATGCCACACAAGTTATTACGCATACAAAATTTTATATGGCCTAACTGGAATTCTTCAAGAAGAATATAATAATTCCAATCCCAAAGAAAGCAGGTGTTGACAGATGTGAAAATTACCGAACAATCAGTTTAATAAGCCACAGCTGCAAAATACTAACACGAATTCTTTACAGACGAATGGAAAAACTAGTAGAAGCCAACCTCGGGGAAGATCAGTTTGGATTCCGTAGAAACACTGGAACACGTGAGGCAATACTGACCTTACGACTTATCTTAGAAGAAAGATTAAGGAAAGGCAAACCTACGTTTCTAGCATTTGTAGACTTAGAGAAAGCTTTTGACAATGTTGACTGGAATACTCTCTTTCAAATTGTGAAGGTGGCAGGGGTAAAATACAGGGAGCGAAAGGCTATTTACAATTTGTACAGAAACCAGATGGCAGTTATAAGAGTCGAGGGACATGAAAGGGAAGCAGTGGTTGGGAAGGGAGTAAGACAGGGTTGTAGCCTCTCCCCGATGTTGTTCAATCTGTATAATGAGCAAGCAGTAAAGGAAACAAAAGAAAAATTCGGGGTAGGTATTAAAATTCATGGAGAAGAAATAAAAACTTTGAGGTTCGCCGATGACATTGTAATTCTGTCAGAGACAGCAAAGGACTTGGAAGAGCAGTTGAATGGAATGGACAGTGTCTTGAAAGGAGGATATAAGATGAACATCAACAAAAGCAAAACAAGAATAATGGAATGTAGTCTAATTAAGTCGGGTGATGCTGAGGGAATTAGATTAGGAAATGAGGCACTTAAAGTAGTAAAGGAGTTTTGCTATTTGGGGAGCAAAATAACTGATGATGGTCGAAGTAGAGAGGATATAAAATGTAGGCTGGCAATGGCAAGGAAAGCGTTTCTGAAGAAGAGAAATTTGTTAACATCCAGTATTGATTTAAGTGTCAGGAAGTCATTTCTGAAAGTATTTGTATGGAGTGTAGCCATGTATGGAAGTGAAACATGGACGATAAATAGTTTGGACAAGAAGAGAATAGAAGCTTTCGAAATGTGGTGCTACAGAAGAATGCTGAAGATTAGATGGGTAGATCACATAACTAATGAGGAAGTATTGAATAGGATTGGGGAGAAGAGAAGTTTCTGGCACAACTTGACCAGAAGAAGGGATCGGTTGGTAGGACATGTTCTGAGGCATCAAGGGATCACCAATTTAGTATTGGAGGGCAGCGTGGAGGGTAAAAATCGTAGAGGGAGACCAAGAGATGAATACACTAAGCAGATTCAGAAGGATGTAGGTTGCAGTAGGTACTGGGAGATGAAAAAGCTTGCACAGGATAGAGTAGCATGGAGAGCTGCATCAAACCAGTCTCAGGACTGAAGACCACAACAACAAACAACAACTGGAATTTGGTTTTATTCGCACCCATGTAGCAAACAGCTTGCAGCTATGTAGCCTTACCTTACGACTGGTCCACTGAAAGTAAACAGTATCTACGAAGATTGTTTTGTTCGTCAGCTCCAAAGCAGCAGTTCCAATGCTTTATTTCATTTCATCTTTAAAAGTGCCGGAAGTAAACGTACTTTAACGACTTTTGTGGAAACAATTTTACTTGTAAACAAAAAGGAGGCTGACTGAGATATTCTTACGTGACTTAATGGCTGCCATCTTTACTCTGAATAATTAAATAAAGTTAATATTTTGATAAGCAAATCTGAAGTTAAGAAATCCCATTAAAGTGAACATTACAACAACATATCAAAGTGACCACACTTTCTGTCTCTTCAGTTTGAAGGTAAACAATTATTATTGTAACTTAATTTGATATGACACTGCAAGAACATCGTAAGACCAATCACTATGGTCTTTTGACCACACAGAGTGATACAAAATTTACATTTAAAAAAAGGGACAGGAAACTTTGAATCGATATATGACTTTGGGACAATGATTCTAACAAATACTTTTAACAAAACTGTATTAGAAATTTGGTAAACCATCGGGTTCACTGCAACATTCTGATACACTGCTGCAGACTTAATACGAAAACGTCTTGCCTGGTTCGTTGCAGTCATGTCGGTGCTGAAGTTGGTGCTTGCTATATGAAAATTTGGATAGGCTCTTCACGTCTCCAGTGTTGGAATTAATTAATAACTGCCACCCACTTGCGGTAGCCATATTAACTTGCTGTATCATCAGATCCACATTCCATCAAATAAAACCAGTCAGATATTCTTGCTTTCCGACTCAAAATAAACTGGAGTCACGTTTAGGAACTATAGACAACTGCCACAGCAAACATTAAGCACTTTCTCTGCGAATTACTATCGTCAGACAATGCTTGACAGTAACTGCCCTGGTTTTCCGTTCTTTCCTCCCTGGCAGTACTCGCACCGAGGTCATCCAAAAGACTGGTGGTCGAAAACCCACAGTGGATTCCCTTCCTTTATGATTTCATTTGGTTTAACTGAATTACATGCCCTGATACCTTTAGCATGCTACGGTCAGTACATTTATAACTTACAAACATTTCCATATTTTATTTTTCATAAAATTATAAATTTTTCACAAAATACTCTCTCCTTCCAACGAACATTTATCAAAGACATTACGCAGTTATAGAGGTTCCTTAAAACTAATCTTTTGTAGAAGATCGATCATTTCACTCCGTTGACTTTCGATCGATACTGCTTAAGTAAATAAAAGTTTTTAGACATTGTAATTTGAATTGAATTTTATCACCACAAGTGACGTACGAAGAAAAGGAGGGCGGGGGAGGTGCGGGGAGGGGGGGGGGGGGTGCGGGGTCATGTGACCGCATTCCTCACTGGCAAGAGCCATGTTCAGGTGGGATGGGGAAGTCGTCCCTTGCAACAGGGGAACGTGTAGACGAACAGACAGATTGCACCATAACGCAATTCGAAGCGTCCAAGTAACCGGCAGTGAGTGTCTAGGGGCAGGTGACAGATGGTGTGCGCTGTGGAATGTGGGAGATTAAAACTCCTGTAGTTACCTTTTGTAATCTTCTTCGGCTAGTTTCAGTGTATGATAGTGATACGAAAAATAAATTGTTTGATAAAGGTAGTGGTAGTGAGTGTAGTCTTATCAACAGTGGACATAGTTGCGGTGATGGACTGTGTTAAATGTAGTAGTACCATTTGCATCATTAGTTGCAACTTCAATGAAAGGGTACCTGCCAACGTGTTGTTCTTGAAGAGGTGCAGCAGCCTTTTTGATAGCTACAGGGGCAACAATCTGGATGTTTGACTGATCTGGTCTTGTAACATCAACCAAAATGGTCTTTAACGACTTAAGACAAGGGGAAACTGCAGTCGTAATTTTTTTCTGAGGGCATGCAGCTCTACCCTCTATTGTATGGCGGACTATTCGGAGGCTGTCGTCATCATGAAAAACGAAAGTGATGTTCTACGTATCGGAGCGTCGAATATTAGATTCTTTAATCTTGCAGGTACGTTAGAAAATTTAATAAGGAAAATGGAAAGTAGGCTAAGGAAAGGCAAACCTACGTTTACAGCGTTTGTAGGCTTTGAGAAAGCTCTTGACATTGTTGACTAATGTCTTCGAGATTCTCAAGGTAGCACGGCTAAAATGCAGGTGTCGAAGAGCTATTTCCAATTTCTACAGAAACCAGACGGCCGTTATAAGTGTCCAGGAGAATGAAAGGTAAGCAGTGGTTGAAAAGGGAGTGAGACAGGGTTGCAGCATATTCCAGATGTCATTTAATCTGTACAATGAGCAAGCAGTAAAGATAACGAAAGAGAAATTAGGAGTAGGAATTAAAGTACAAGGGGAAGAAAATAATTTTTTGAGCATTGGCGATGACATTGTAATTCTGTCAGAGACAGCAAAGATTTGGAAGAGCAGTTGAACGAAAGGGACAGCATGTTGAATGAAGGACATAAGATGAACAACAAAACAAGGTTAATCGAATTAAATTTGACAATGCTGAGGGAATTACATTAGAAAGGAGACACTGAAGGTAGTAGGCGAGTTTTGTCACTTGGGGAGCAAAATAACTGGTGATGGGCGAAGCAGAGAAGATATAAAATGTAAACTGGCGACGGAAAGAAAAGCGTGTCTGAAGAAAGGAAATTTGTTAACATCAAATATAGATTTACTTGTTAGGAAGTCATTTCTGGAGGTATATGTCTGAAGAACAGCCATATATGTGGAAGCGCAGCTTGAACGATAAAAGAAATTGTTATAAGAAGAGTATAGAGGCTTTTGGAATGTGGTACTATAGAAGATGGCTGAAGATCAGATGATCAGATCGTGTAACTAATGATAAGGTACTGTTGAGAATTGGGGAGGTAAGAAAGTTGAAACACAACTTAACTAAATGAAGGGATCGGTTCATACGAGACACTCTGAAACATCAAAGGATCACCTTGATTTCTTCTCGGAAAATTTGGGAGCCGTAAGCTATGAGCATGGTGAACGCTTTCACGAAGACATTCTTACCATGGAACACCGTTACCAAGGTTATTGAAACCCTTCGATGATGGGTGACTACCGCTGGGGTCTTGTTAGGGAGAGTGATGAAACGGCAAACAAAAGAAGAGCTCCGTCGTCGCATTTTTCAAAACCCAAAGACGATTAAAGGTGAAAATACCTTCTGAACTAATTTGGACCTTTTATTGGCATCATGCCCATTTATAAATACAAAATAGTATTGATTTCAAACGTTCTGAATGTGTATTTTTGTTTGACAAAATTGTGTCAATTTTCGCTATAACCATTTTTTATTCTGAAGTGTATCTAGGAAATGTGACGTCATAGAGAAAAACTGATTTTACCAATGTATTCAGCACCGCAAAATTAGGTAAATCCACCCATTTACAAACCAGATACAGAATTTTTTAAAAATTTGTTAACTAGTGTTGTTGCATCTGGTATACGGTCTAAATGTTCTTTTCATATTAACTGATATTTATTTTATTGTGTCAACTGTGTTTTGCAAATGTAGTTCAGCTCGGATATCATTTCAATTTTTAGCCATCAAATTATATCAAGCCACACACCTAAGGAAATTCATTTCACACGTTTCTATACTCTTTTCATCTCTCTTCTTACGAATTCAGTTTTCACGGTCATAGAGCAGTGCTGATATAGCCATAACCTCATAGAACGTTCGTAGATTGTCTCTGTGGACCTTCTTTCCAAACGTTCTGTGTAAAGTTCCATAGAAATAGTTAATAGGTCTAACTTATTTTGTATTTCGTTGTTTGTCCTCTATGTCATACTGTGCTGTTTATGTTTAAATGTATTAACTTGCTCTACGATCTGCTTGTCAATTTCAATCTTAACTCACATGATCTGGCGACTTAAAAATGCCACTGATTATTTTCTTTGTGATGGAGACGTTCAGATTGTATTCCCTGGCTATTATACTTAAATTAAGGACATCATCTTATAAATCGGTTTCATTTTGACTAATGATTACCTGGTCGTCAGGAGAACTTAGTATACTAACATCCATACCGTTAATTTTAAACTTTTTTACTGTCTGTAACCAAGATCTGGTTATATCGTATCGTCAATGTATATATTCCAAAGAATAGGTGAGAGGGGACACCCTTGTGTAACTTCCTGGTTTACTTCAACCATATTACAGTTGCTGCCTGCAATTTTTTTTTTGCATTTTGTTATTTACATATGAAATCTGTACGACCCTTATAATATGACTAGTAATCCCTATGTTTTTAAAATTCCAGCAGTTTGTCTGGATTTAGTTCATCAAACACCTTTTCGAAGTCCATGTAGGCAAGAGAATTTGGTAAATTGAATTCACGATGTTCTTCTGTTAGATGTGTCATGATGAAGATGCAGTCCGTACATGATCTGCCTTTTCGAAAAGCACGTTGGGCTTCAGATACTAAAGTTTCAGGGATTGCCAATGGTCTTTTTTTCTTAAAATTCTAGCATGCAGTTTGTAACAGGAATCTGGAAGGGCAATACCTCTGTAGTTAGGACATTCATGTTTGTTTCCTTTCTCATAAATTGAGCACATCTCGGCTATATTACACTCTTCAGGTGTGTAACCACTTTGCTAAAACATTTATAAAATCGAATAGTTTATTTTTGCAGATTTGGTACCTATTTTATCAGTTGTGTATAGATTTTGCCACACCCTGCAGTCTCCCTGTATTTCATAGACGTTATTGCATCCTGTAGCTCCTCCACCGTTATTAAGTCTACATTCTTATCTGGTTCAGACAGAACCACCTATGAATCTTGCTCATCTGTCCACAGTGCTTTATAGTATTGTAACCAATTAGATACAGATATTGTGTTAGTTTGCAGACTGTTATTTTCTCTGGTTAAACGTTTCGCATTGTGGAATGCGACGGGAAATATCGTGGATTTAACAACCGCAATATAACTTTGTGTGATTCTCAGGTTGTTTCCAAGAAATTACGCCTTGCCTCACGATAATTTCAGCGCTGTCTTGCAGTGAAGGTAGCTGCAAGGTTACTGACCATCGCCAAACAGAGTTCCCAGAGTACAACCCTTAAGGAACTGCTACAGGAACCATTTCAGCACGTTGGCACGTGAGTTCCGGCGCATAATTCCAGCATAAAGTAAACGTTTCTTCAGTATACCGGCCAAACAACAGTCCCAAATTTCCACGGGGACGTTCCATCATCCTACTGCACCACTGAATCACAACAATAGTTTACCATTTACTTTTGTTAAAAGAAGATCCGCCGAGGCTTACTGAGGCACAATTCATTTTTAAACTCACAAAGTGACTGCAGCAGACTCTTTGTATAATGTAGCTACGTTCATCAGTACTGCGTCTATGAACCAAAATACGTCACTTCAAAGAAGAAGATATTTTGTCACTAGAAGAGTGGAAAACTGAAATTTCTTTGTCAAAAAAGTTATCGTGCCAGGAATTGTGAGCGTCGGAAACTTCTTACATTGCCACACAGCTGAGAGCACAATCATAGAATTACGAATTCAACTGTCCGTGGCTGAACAGTGATGTGCCAAGTTGTGGAGGCAACGAAGATTTTGTTTGAGTTCTACATTTTAGAGTCCGTTGTACTGGACAGTTTGCGACTATTTTTGGGGCTTTTTCACGTTCGTCTCATCGAGTGCTATCCTCGGTTAGAAATGTAATAAAAATACGCATATCAAAAAAGTTTTGCATCACCTCGGTTCCCAGAGATTCGGAACCTGTACAGAAAATTGGAGTAGAGATCAACATAAACATCATTTCCGCCCTTTTTATTGCTCTTGAAAGCCACACATTGCATGTTGTACCACCATACAGCGAGATCTTCAGAGGTGGTGATCCAGATTGCTGTACACACCGGTACCTCTAATACTCAGTAGCACGTCCTCTTGCGATGATGCATGCTTGTATTCTTCGTGGCATACTATCAAGACACTGACGGTCCAGATAGTCCCTCTCCTCAACAGCCATTCGGCGTAGATCCCTAAGATTGGTTGGTGGGTCACATCGTCCATAAACAACCCTTTGCAATCAATCCCAGACATGTTCGATAGGGTTCATGTCTGAAGAACGTGCTGGTCTCTCTAGTCGAGCAATGTCGTTATTCTGAATGGTCATTCAGAAGATGTGCACGATGGGGGCGCGAATTGTCGTCCATGAAGACGAATGCCTCTCTAATACGCTGCCGATATGGTTTGCACTATCGGTTGGAGGATGGCATTCACGTATCGTACAGCCATTACGGCGCCTTCCACGACCAGCAGCGGCGTACGTCGGCCCCACATAATGCCATCCCAAAACAGTGGGGAACCTCCACCTTGCTGCACTCGGTGGACAGTGTGACTAAGGCGTTCAGCCTGACCGGGTTGCCTCCAAATACATCACCGACGATTGTTTGGTTGAAGGCATATGCAACACTCATCGATGAAAATAACGTGATGCCAATCCTGAGCGGTCCATTCGGCATGTTGTTGGGCCCATTTGCACCGCGCTGCATGATGTCGTGGTTGCAAAGATGAACCTCGCCATGGACGTCGGGAGTGAAGTTGCGCATCATGCAACCTATTGCGCACGGTTTGCGTCCTAACACGACGTCCTGTGGCTGCACGAAAAGCATTATTCAACACGGTGGCGTTGCTGTCAGTGTTCCTCCGAGCCATTATCCGTAGGTAGCTGTCATCCACTGCATTAGTAGCCCTCGGGCGACCTGAGCGAGGCATGTCATCGACAGTTCCTATCTCTCTGTATCTCCTCCATGTCCGAATGATATCGCTTTGCGTCTCTCCGTGACGCCTGGACACTTCTCTTGTTTAGAGCCCTTCCTGGCACAAAGTAACAATGCAGACGCGCCGAACCGCGGTATTGAACGTCTATCTAGGCACGGTTGAACTACAGACAACACAAGCCGTGTACCTCCTTCCTTCTGGAATGACTGGAACTCATGGGCTGTCCGACCCCCTCCGTCTAATAGGCCTGCTCATGAATGGTTGCTTACACCTTTGGGCGGGTTTAGTGACATCTCTGGTCAAAGGGGCTGTGCCTGTGATACAATATCCACAGTCCACGTCTATCTTCAGGAGTTCTGGGAACTGGGGTGATGCAAAATTTTTTTGATGTGTGTATAACCTACAAAATACATTTTTGGTTGTGCTAGTTAATTTTAAACAACCGAAGGCATCAAAATAATTTACTAAATCTAAAGGGTTTTGACACAGAGAGACCTCTTATCAGATTGCGTGCTAGTGTAGCATTGTCTCAGTTGCGCGACTGGATTTATGATTTCTTGTCAGAAAAGACACAGTTTGTAGTAAACGGCGACAAATCATTGAGGAAAACGGTAGTGATATCTAGTTTTACACAGGGAAGTGTTACACGTTCTCAGCGGTTCCTAATCTATATGAAAGATTTTCGAGAATTTGAGGAGCCCTCTTAGATTGTTTTCAGATGATTCTGTCATGTGTCCTCGAGTAAAGCCATTAGAATATCAAATACTGTCGCGAAATGGGGGAGAGAGTGAAACGGACATGAAGAGTGAGTTGGGGTAGTGTTGATTAAAACAAAAGCGTTTTTCGTTGAGATCTTTCACAAAATTTCCGTCTCCAACTTTCATCCCTGAATGCGAAAATATTTCAGCGACGAAAACCTAAGTATTAAGGAATGATCATCGGCATAAAATAAGAGAAAACAGAGCAGTTGCAGAAAGATTTATTTGTTCATTTTTTTCCCATGCGCTGTTCGAGACAGGGACGATAGGGAAGTAGTCTAAAGGTGGTTCAGTAGACCCTCCGCCACGCAGTTAAGCGTGAACTGCAGAGTAGATATGTAGATGAAGTGCGGAGTAAAGAAGCAAAGTGTTGTAGATGGCATCAAATATGAACAAGTTTTTTCTCGTTTCTTCACTTTGAAGAGTATTAAACAGTTGCATGTTTTACATCCATATCTACATGGATAGTCTGCAAATCACATTTAAGTGCTTGTCAGAAGGTTCATAGAACCACCTTAACAATTCTCAATTATTCCAATCTCGTATAGCGCGCTGAAAGAATGAACACTTATCTCTCCCTGTGTAGGTCGGTGTCAACAAAATATTTTCGCATTCGGAGGAGAAAGTTGGTGATTGGAATTTCGTGAGAAGACTCCGTAGCAACGAAGAAACGCCTTTCTTTTAACGATTTCCAGCCCAAATCCTGCATCATTTCTGTGACACTCTCTCCCATATTTCACGATAATTCAAAACGTGCTGCCTTTCTTTGAACTTTTTCGATGCACTCCGTCAGTCCCATCTGGTAAGGATCCCACACCGCGCAGCAGTATTCTAAAAGAGGACGGACAAGCGTAGTGTAGGCAGTCTCCTTAGTAGGTCTGTTACATTTTCTAAGTGTCCAGCCAATAAAACGCAGCCTTTGGTTAGCCTTAGCCACAACATTTTAGTGGTTATTTATAGTGCCAACCAACAGGATTTTATTAACCGTTGTGAACTGTTACTGTTTAACCGTTTTTATTATGGGGGTCAAGGTATGTATACATAAATATCTTTACTGAGTACTTTCATAGTTTATTTTCTATCTCGTTAAATATGCTGGATTTAATCACGTGGGGATGCAATTTCAGATCATTAAATCAATGACTGACTCGCGTATAAACATGTACTTCGCATATATTAATAAAGTATGCTTACGTTTTAAGTGTTCGAGTGAAATTCGCATTCGTATGAGCACAGTGCCTTTGTGTATTTCCTGTGAAGTTTGTTTCTGAGGTGAGGCACGGTTTAAAAATCTCAAAATCTGGCTCGTCAAAAATTTGAATTTCTTACTCTTGATCCCTCTTGTGAATAGCTCTGTTGAGGGCCATGGTGTTAGTATGTAACGCCGGAAATGCATATCCTCCTATTTCCATCTATTGTACTATAAATTTTTTTCCTTACTTCGTTACCTGAAGATATGACATTTCTGTGTCTTTATATATTGTAATTGGTTTACTATTTATATATATATATATATATATATATATATATATATATATATATATATATATACATGCAATTATGTCGATGTATAATTGGTTTATTTTGTAACTATTATTTATATTTTTACGCTGGTTCTAGCCTAGGGAGTACTATGCTATCGAACGATTACATCGGTAGGTCGTGTGGAGAACCAAAGTGTTTAGGATCTATGGTAGTGTTAACTCTGCCGCATGGAGCGCGGGCAGAGGGGGAGTCTGGCTGGAGTAGGGTGGTGGACCAGGTGTGCTGTGGGACGCTCCCGCGAATTGCCGCGCTTTCGCGGTTTGGCTGCATGTAATTGCGCTCGACTTGCTATGATAGTTTCTGACACGGTGTCGCGGACGGGAAGCACTAGCTGGCGCACATCAAGAGCCCGTTTCGCCTGGTGACCGTGTAGAGTAGGCGCGCAAACATCCAGCTTCTGCAACAGCGACGGCCGACAATGAGTGACGGTCGCCAGCTCCCCGATCGACGACTTCAAACCTTCAATCAACCAACAAGGAAGACTGGAAGCACGTAAAGTTTTAGAACTGTATGGCAGACCTCAGCTTTTCAAACTGTTAAATTTTTCTCACTAATTACAGGAAAGTAGTTGCTCATTGTCCCAATTGCATTACCAAGCAGGGTCCCTTCCTTTTCCGGAATGAACCCGAGTGTCGCTGAAATTCAAACGCCGACATTAAAGTAATATCATTCGATTTCAGTGCTTTAATTTCAAAGTTCAGTTGAAGTATTCATAGCTGGCTACAGTATTTAGATTACACAAACACAAATTAAGAGTGCGAGTTTTGTTACCATATTTTGGCTTACCTGTGACTGCAGCTCAGCTTGGTACGTACTAAATTTTACTATTGTTAATTGTTCAGAATCATTTAATTCAAGTTCAAAGTTAAATTTCTTATTTCTAAATTTCGTAGATTCAAGTAGCTTTTGAGATGATTGTTGAGGTAGCCCAAGACTAACCTTATTTTATGGAATTTCGTAGTGCTTCAGAAACAAAGTTCTCTATTAAATTCAATCACTAAATTAACTTTCAATTTTCCGGTTTTATTAATTCTTTTGCTAAATTAAGTCAGAGTGTAGCGAAATTTATTACTTCTGACAAACATTCAGTTTTCACACAACACGTGTCAACCTTCAGTTGACACGCTTTTAGTGCTAAATATATTTGCAATAACCTTTCTTTTTCAGTTATTATAGTTGTCCATAGGAATGGCGACCGCAATTTTCCCCAAATCTCAAATAACTAATTAACGCCAGTTAATTGTTGACGTAACGACCGCACATTTACTTTCTTTATTGACATTACCCCTTTTCAAAATTAATTTCCACCAGTTTCATTTCCATTTTTCCTTTCATTTAGATGTAACCCTTTCCTCCCTCTTTACCGACAGATTAACTTCGGTGACGCTTGCTTTTCCCAAATTTCCATTAGGTACACGCGGTTTAATTTTTCACTGTCATTGAGGTCGATAAGAGAGGGGGAGGTTACAAGTACTTTCATTTCTGCAAGTGAGGAAAAATCATTTTCTGTCCACCTTTCAGGAGCGGGTGGTTTACTCGGCTTCTGGTGGCACGGCACGTAAAGTCTGCAAAATCTGATACCTGGCGGTCGCCTCTTCAGATCTTTTAATCTTTTACGTTAGGGACTGGCTGCAGAGGTGTGCGAGCGGGTCGAGTGCGGCGCGGATAAGGCCGGCGGTGGAGCCGCAGCTGCCATCTCCCCGGCTGCTCTGGTAAGCGGCCCGGGGCTGCGTGGCGCCGCATCTCCATATTAAGTGCCACTCGGGGAACCCGGGGCGCGATAAAAGGTGGTCCCAGTGTCTCAAGAGCGGCGACAACTTAGTCTGCGGCGCCAACTTGCCGCCTCTGCGCTGCTCGCCGCACACCCAGCCTTCGCGCCGGCGGCGGCGGCGAGCAACTCCATGTCGGTTCCTCACTTCACTCGCGGCACCTACAGGCAGCCGCACGTACTACGCCGTTGGCCACAGAAGTTGCTACACCAGGACGGGTACCAAATAACGGAATTTTACTTACTGTATGTATACAGAATAGTAGGAAGACAACTCGTGTTATGATCAAAGTGCAGGTATTCATGTAGGTCCAGTCTGGACCATAAGTGTCGTCTTGTAGATATTCTAACGCGTTAATGCGGAACCGATTTACGCTGGGAAACAAGTTAGTTCCATATGTGGCCACCAGCTGGAAATTGGCGCTGTACACTGTCTGACGATATGACATCCATACTGTGATTTGACAAACCCACAAGGTGAGTGAACCGTATGGCCGGACTAAAAGTTCTGAGGAGAGGTCCGATGTCATTACATGGTTTAAAGAAGATGATAATGAAATCGGAAAACACGTGTAACCTTTGTGTCCTATACCGCTGTTAAATTATTGACGGGTTAACTTCCAAGATGCCGGCCGGAGTGGCCGTGCTGTTCTAGGCGCTACAGTCTGGAACCGAGCGACCGCTACGGTCGCAGGTTCGAATCCTGCCTCGGGCATGGATGTGTGTGATGTCCTTAGGTTAGTTAGGTCTAATTAGTTCTAAGTTCTAGGCGACTGATGACCTCAGAAGTTAAGTCCCATGGTGCTCAGAGCCATTTGAACCATTTTGTTAACTTCCAAGATGCTACTCCAGGCGGGTGTAAAAATGAATGTGCGCAACGGAAAATAATAAACGGTAAATGAAGATTTGGCTCTGTCTAACTACATCCTGAAGCAGATCTTAGGAACTCTTAATGGACTTTAACACATAAATTACGATCTAAACATAAATGAATGATGAAGACAACTAATCCTACTAAATGATAAGCGTTGTTCCTGCTTATATATTTATTGTAGGTTAAAAAAAACCCTTTATATCACAAAGTTTGCATTTCCTAAGTAAAATTACTGATCAATTCCAGAATGAGATTTTCACTCTGCAGCGGAGTGTGCGCTGATATGAAACTTCCTGGCAGATTAAAACTGTGTGCCGAACCGAGACTCGAACTCGGGACCTTTGCCTTGGAAAGGCAAAGGCCCCGAGTTCGAGTCTCGGTCCAGCACACTGTTTTAATCTGCCAGGAAGTTTCATACTGAACAATTGCCAACTCTGCCCATATTATGACTTCGCAGTCTAATATCAATAACGCGAAATGACTGACATCATCTACGTACCAAACACTACAAGACACTGATTTCAAAGATGATCTACGGTGGTGTGGACCTAAGTGGAAATAAACTAACGTGGTCACAGTTGTTTAGCTTTTATAGCCCTAATGGGCCGAAGAAGGCTGCGATATTACCGTATGTACTACGTCCGGTGCGTGGAAGTGATGGTTCTCGTACTCGTCTGCGACGATGGAAGAACTCCAGCCACAAATAAACTCTCTCAAACACTAGGATGGCAGAAAGCGGTCCTCTGACTAATATACTGTAATACGGTCATCTCCTCTCTGTGTTCTACAGACGAGAAACGCGAACTCCCAACCACAAGGACGGAGTTCAGATAACGTCTCAACGTAAGTATAGGAAGAGGAAGTGCTCTCAATTACTGAACGCTGCGTACTCAATGACGACTTCCAACCCGGAGGTAAAGTCCAGAATCTTATAGGTTCGTAACAGTACAGTACCTAACTGTTCCAACTATTAACTCTACTGAGAGCAAAGACAGCAAGTCCCTCTGTACCAACAAAAGCGACAGTCACACACGGGTGCTCAGAACGGAAAACCTCGTCCCTCCAGCGTTGGCTTCCCAACAAGGCTTGACTCCCCATCATCGTAATTCCGAAAACGAATCATATTCCCGGAACCACGGAATACTCTCCCTCTCTACAAATTCTTCCGAACGCCGACCAACTATATTTTAGTCTTTCTCGTCCAGCGCGGAAAGTTTGCGAGGAAAAACATATACTCGTACGATGGTACGCTTCTGAGTAAAAATCCTTGGAAATAACCCTGTCTGCGTGGTTTCCGAGGTGCCTCTTCTTCGTTCCTCTCACCTGCGTCCAAGATTTTCAGCTTTTGGAAGTATTATTCTGTTATCCTTCCAGCCCATACTACAATAGCGGCCGGCCGTCACCCTTTTGTGCTCCAGAGCTCACGTGCCACGACATCTATCTAGTTACTTCCTGTGTTTAAGAAGGACCAACGCCTTTGCGGACCTTCCACCCAGAGCTTGAGTTTTGCCTGCCGTTTGATCTCCACTGGCGTTCCTACGTCTACCAGTATAGGCAATCATTCATTACTCCGTTTTTGTAATAAAGCCACTCCGTCACCTTTCATGCAATAAGCGATAACAGTTATTTACAAGACGTACGTGACAACACCATTCTCCTTTATACATTCATACATACGATGTACAACGTGTCACATGATACCTAATTGTGTTTGTAGATCACGGCAAAGTATGTGGATGAGTTCTTGTAAGGTGCGAATTTATAGCTAGTGTTCGCGCAGTGTCATGAGAATCGTCCATCCAAAGGTCAACAGTACGGAAAGTTTTATGATCGGTTTTTCACTGGTACCCGTACAAGATCGAGACAGTGCCAGTGATCGCTGTGTGTTGGTTAGAAGGCAGTCGGTTGAGGGCCTGCAACCAACCTGTTTGCCGTGCTACACACACTGGACCTTCACCTGGAGTTTCTGGGGTAAGATTTTGTATGACAGCAACAGCACTCTCGTCGTTATTCCGCGCACCCTGACTACGAATTGGAACTTCAAACCGATGATTCGACATGTAGGGTTGCCGTTCATGGAGAGCATTCCAAGAAGGGATGTTCTTCAACAGCCTAGCACTCGCCCAAATACCACTGTTTTTAACCAACATGCTATGCAGAATGTCGACATGTTGCCTTGGCCTGCTCGATCACCAGATCTGTCTCCAATCGAACACATATGGGTCATCATCGGACAACTGCATCGTCTTCCACAGCCAACATTAACTGTTCCCGTACTGACGGACCAAGTTCATCAGGCATGGAACTCCATCCCACGAATTGACATCCAGCACCTGTACGCCACAATGTAACTACATTTGCATGCTCGCATTCAACATTCTGGCGGTTACATTGGTTATTAATGTACCAACATTTCACATTATCAGTGACCAATCTCGCGCTTAAATCTACCTAGGATCTTAGAAAAAACGTATTCCCGAAATTTGATTACTCTAATACGAGGGTTGGAACTTTAATAGTGGCAACTATTTATTTACAGCTGGTACAAAATACGTACGTGTTTCAAAGATTTACTGACCTTCAAAGTAGTCGCCAGCATTGTGTATAACCCGTTGCCAGCGATGTGGAAGTCGTAGGATACTCTTAGCAGTGCCAGTTGTGTCAGGTCCTGCAGAAAGTGTCATCATTACTGTCTCTAAGCTGGTCGTAGGCTGTGGTCCAAAAATGAACAGCATAGAGACCGATGTGATGCCACTTTCTGCGGGACCTGACCATCATTTTGCAGGACAATGCTCAAGCACGTACAACGCAAGATGTTACTGATTTGTTTGACTGATGGGGCTACTAAGTGCCATACCACCTACTGCGCTCCCCTGACTTAAGCCCTCGTGAGTTCAACTCGATTCCTAAACTGAAGGAAACACTTCACGGCATTCGCCCCAGAACTGCTACAAATTCGTCGGGCAGTAGACCGCGCCGCTCGAACTGCCAACACAACTGTCACTGCTAAGAGTATCCAGCGATTTCCACATCGCTGGCAACGGGTTATACACAATGCTAGTGACTACCTTGAAGGTCAGTAAAACTTTGAAACAATTTACGTATTTTGTACGAGCGGTAAATAAATACTTGCCACTGTTAAAGTTCCAATCCTCGTATTTTATGTTGCGATTTTTTTATGTCGGTATACCTCTTGAGGGAGGGTAAATCACACTGTGCAGATATCCAGATTACATTCATCTAGTATTCAAGAATCAGGGTAGTAAGTGACTTACAGCAAACTTTACACCCAAGTTCAAATCTTTAAGGAACTTTTTCTTGCTGTCGCCTCAAAAGAAAGTTTATAATTCATGTGTCAAAATAAGTTGAAGTCTATTAACAAAATCTTTATTATTGACATATATAGTTTAAGAATCTACTTCTTGAAATGTCATTTACAAGCTAGCCAGCACGCCTACGGCACTCATTTAAACGATGAACAAAATTTTGCATGTCGGCTCGACGTAAAGACACTGGGATGGTTGCTACTTCGCACAGGTACTTTCTTTCAGTTTCTACAGGCAAGTCAGATTATTGACATACGCTTCATATTTTACACGTCGCCATAAGGGGAAATCCGTGGTGCTTGAATCTGGTCAACGTCCCTCTCATGGAGATCAATTTGCAAGGGAAAATTTCACAAACTCACAGTATAGACTCAGGGGCGTATGTGGTGTGGCTCGCTAAGTGCTAAAACCATGTTCTTTGGTTGTAACCAAGGAAATTTTGCAATTCAGATACCAAAAAGTCATTTAATATCGTCACATAACGTTCGTAATTCACTAACTGCACGACCGCTCTCTCCTCGAAAAAGTGCGGGCCAATTATTCCTCGAGCCGACATCCCAGCCCATACTTTTGGCCAATTAAGGGGTTTGTCGTGCTTCTGTTTAGGATTCGTTGCACTCCGGTAACGGAAATATTGGTCATTGACGTTACACCTTTCAGGTGAAAAAAGCTAAATAAAGGGCACTCAGTTACGTCATTAACTAACAGCAGCCTATGTCTGGCATCCTGAGGCTTTAATTCTTGCACCAATTGGATTTTGTAAGGGTGTCCTTGAAGTTCTTTTTGCAGAATTTGGTGCTCAGTGATCTGTGCACGTTTAAAGATCTTACACGCTCATGAATGGAGAGGTTAGAACAGACCGATTCACACTCTCCACGGATGCGCCCGTTCTTGATGGCCTTGGTCGTCCGGAATTCGTTTTGACCAGTGTTGAACCGATCTCCTCAAACGTTTTGATCCATTCCCGGGTTAGGGAAGCACTTTTAGCATCATTTACATTATGCAACCCACGCTCACTTCAAAATTTCCTCCGTGCTGCGGTCGTCTAATCACCGTTGTTGCAAAATTCTCGCGCACAGAAAGAGCGGTCCGCTCCTGAGAAGCATAGCAAATCGACTGAATTCTAAGGGGCAAGCAAGTAAGCAACAAGGAACGTACCCTCACTCTCCTTCGATTTGTTGCGCATACGCAGAGATCGCTTCAGATATAAACTTTATTTCGAGACACTGTGCATCGTTGGATGACACGTAGTTGGTTCAAATGGTTCAAATGGCTCTGAGCACTATGGGACTTAACATCCATGGTCATCAGTTCCCTAGAACTTAGAACTACTTAAACCTAACTAACCTAAGGACATCACACAACACCCAGTCATCACGAGGCAGAGAAAATCCCTGACCCCGCCGGGAATCGAACCCGGGAACCCGGGCGCGGGAAGCGAGAACGCTACCGCACGACCACGAGCTGCAGACGACACGTAGTTCCTGTGATACGACGCCATTAATATTGTGGTGCATGCAAAATTAGCGTTTGCTTAAACCGGAATACAAAGTACCCAGTGTTTGATAACGAGAGCATTCAGCGACTTCCAACAAACATTAAGCATAATTTAAAACCTTTTTTAACCTTCTCTACCTTACATGCTTAAGGTCAAATATTTAACACACTGACCCAATCGTCAAGCAGCCAGAAGCTTGAAGATATTTTATACATGAGTGCTCCATTCTTTGCAGAAACTGGAGTTCACGTGTTATCACTCAAATGATCTGAAAATATCGATAAAATGGCGTAAAAATGATGTGAGCGATATGTAAAGTGAATTATAAAATTAACGAAATGGAGAAAACTATGACCAGGTTGTAAATGGAATTAGAAAAATGACGATTTGAAATCACTGTTTTTATTGAATGAAACCTCATTCATTGAGTACGTACGAAAATTGTTGTATAATCATCTTAGAGCTGAATGTCAGTCAACACAAAGAGGTTCTCGAAATTGAGGGAACGCGTGTTGATAGACAAAAAGTGCTACAAGTAGAAAATCTTCCAAAATTTTATGAAACAACCAGAGATACGGTGATATTTTCCCTTAGTTCCAGAAACGAATCTAAGAAGTTGACATACGAATATCGTTTTTTGACAAATGGATATTACGTTTTGTACAATACGATACAAAATGAAGACATTTGTTTCAGTACACATACCTTGTACACATTAAAGCCAGTAAGTGCAGCGGCAATGACGGAAGCAGAAGAAACATGAGTTTATTTTCAAAATGTGCGAAAACGTTCCTGAACAACATTGTTGCGGTTTTGCTAGTGGCACTTGCAGTGTTCGTTTTGGCCATCATTAAAAGAATAAACTGTTGTCATAAGTGGATGTTAAATGTGTGAAAATCTGAAGAAAAACTTAAAAATGACGACACCCTTGAAAAATTAAATATATGACGAAAAATGAAAAATCAAATTTTCATTTCTATGATCAGAATAGTCGGGTTTTTAGTAATTGTGAACAATGCGTAGCTCATAAGGAAAAAACATTGCATGTCAAGAAACGTTATTAATAAGCTATAATAAAACGAAATGAAACTGGCGATCGGCTGAGTGACTAATACAAGCGTACGAGGTCCCATTAAGAAGGATATCCATGGTGAGAGTTCCGTCTCGGAAATTTTACCTTACCAGGCAACGGAAGACTCCCTTACCGTTCCGATTCCGATTTCGTTAGGTGTGCTCATCTTCATAAACTTCAAATAGCTATTGGTGCAACGAAGCAGTTTCACGACGAAACACTTTCGCCAAAAAGATTATTCCTTTTAAATTCAAACTGCTAACATCTCTCAGGTGCTAACGTAAAGTAGCATATAGTGTTACACTTTCTTCATTTGCTGAATGGGTGTCCATTTTTACTTCTTGTCCGTGATCGATATATGTAGTTTAAGTTGGAAGCCGTCGTGATTAGAACTACTGCCAATCCATGTGAGCTAACAACAGTGGATGGCAATCTATGAGTAACTGTTGTACAGCAGCCTTCATTCAGTTAATTTCACAATTATTACTCCAAATAAATACCATATTTCAGCGTGAATGTTTCTATAATGTACTGTCAAGAGGCTAGATGATCAGTATGGCACAAGACTACTGTCGGCAGTTGTGTCTAAATTCTTCCGTAGTCAACAATGAATTGTGAGGAGTGGTGCATGAATGTGATTTACCCAGAATTTTGTGCAATGTGAGGTGTACAAGCACACTGAAGAGAGAAAAAGTGACCAATATTCGTTAAGTTTTTGTACCACACGAGCGAATGAAAGGCGAAAATAAAAGTGAGGTAAGCGAAAAATAGTCTATCTGCGATGGAATATCACAAGAAAAGGTTGAGTCAGACTCAGATATCTTAAAAATTCCAGTTCATTAGAGGCGAGATTAGGAAAGGCTGAGGAAGGAAATAGACCGCGTCATTTCAAAGGAAATTTGGGGAAATAATGGAAAACTTGAATGTGGATGGTAGAAAGGGAAATTGAACCGTTGTTTTTCAGAACGAGAGTCCAGTGTGCTAACCTCAGCGCTACCAATCTCGGTACCAGTAATTGTAGTGTTGGAGAAAATGTGCACCTAGCCATTTACACTGCTGGCTGCAAATGCTGCAAGTGTTCAGTATTTCACATACTGGGAACTGCACTGAAACAAGATAATGACGACTGGCTAAATTATAAGATTTTATTGAATCCATGGTAACCTGACAAAAATTATCATTTTAAGAATGACGTAGATGGTATAAAGAGAACATCTCGATTGGGCTGGCTGTCATTATACCCATGGTTGGTTTATTCTAAAGTAATTAAAAATCCTCTTTGTAAGCTGTGTGTTCTCAGGGCCATTTTAAGGCGTAAACAATGCAACCGACCACGTAGGGCGCCAGTTTGAGAGGGGCATCAGACACGCCCAAGTGCAGAATTTGGATGTGGGGTGTATTGTAACTAGTAGCGAAAACCGACGCAGGGGATATAATGCTATAATAGAACTACTTTGATGAAAAGTTTTCTAAATATGAATTAATTTCTTGTGAGTTTTCTTCACCTGACAAAATTATGTTCTCCACTTCCACTATGAGCTTCTAGAGATCACAGAAATTACCTTTCATGACAATAAATTATTTTTCCTATCAATATTTGATACCTGAAAAAGATTCAAAAATTTATTTCTGCCTGATTCCATTAAGAGCTTTCAAGTTCAGAAATTACCCTCAATAGCAATGGTTTTTTTTCTGGTAGTATTTGGAGCTGGAATAAGATTAAAAAACCATTTCTTTTGCGGAGGAATCTTTATGTAATACTTACTGTTTTTAAAAAATGTATTTATTGTTGAAGGTCTTACCAAGATCCTAATATAAGGCAACTAATATCTGAGTGAGGGTACGAGGAATGCCAAATGATACGTCACTTGCGCGGAAGAATGTTCTTTAATGAGCCCTACATGTGATTTTAAGTGACGCAGAATGGGCGGCATCCAGCATGGCGTACACGTAACCTGTACATTCACCAATTTCAGAAGGTCTCACGTTTTGCGAATCTACAAAAATGCACTACCTCCGAATGGTATAAAGGTGCAGTTGAAAAGTCGCTTAACTTTGTTTGTCATCACTGAAGCGGGAAATTCATGCCAAAAGGAACTCGGGGAAATGATTCAAATGGAAGGACTGCACCCCAGGCGTTTTCTTCTTAGCAACATTCTTTGTTTTACCAAAAACACAAATTGTGGAAATAAATGTGACAGATTAAATAACTGAAATAATATAAAAGGGCCCTAACAACTATCTGGGCCAAACTTGGTAAAAAAAGATAATATTAAAAGCTTCTAAACATTCTGGGCAAGTACGCTCTCCTTTCAGCTAAAGACAGCAGCATGAAGTCGTTACACAACTTGGAATTAAGCTATGAATTTGAAAAGCTTTTTCTGTTCTTAACAGAAAATCACAGCTCAGAAATCGTGAGCGAGGCTCACGCACGCTTCCTTCTTCTGTAAGATACAACAGACTAAAATATGTTACGTAACATTACCAGATATGCCGAGTAAAAGATCACAATTTTTTGTTACCACTGCTCATCCCCAAGGCTTTCAAAAGCTGAGGCTCATTGAAAGAGAAAAAATACAATTAACATGTATACGCAGATCAGACACTCATCCAAGATTTCAAATTTAATGAAATTTAACTTTTCTGCAGTGACCGCAAATTAGAAGCATTATGCTTTAACTACAGAATGGTAACTCCTTGCCACGGTTACACACGCCGGCTGACACTTCCGACGTGTGGGTTGTCTGTCCGGATATCAAGGTGCCGTTATAGCCGACCGATCATGCAGGAACGCAGTCGTATTTGGTCAGTCGGCTCCAAGACCCGGCCAAACAAAACACGCGGCCGGTCAAAAGTACGGCAGGCGCATCTGACGTACAGGCAGACTTATTAGGTGAAGTACAAATATCACGTGTCCACATGAGGCACTCAAAAGCCACTGTGCAAATTGTGGTATCAACGTTCGATACCCCGCTTGTTAGGGGTTGCAGTTATCAACAGCGGTTCCTAGTAGTATCCCTGGACTCGCGAGTCGAGACTAGCGCCGCTCCGTGGCTTGCAACAAGTCTCTAGAGCGTGCTCGGCCACTCTTGTTCGGTACGTTAAGTAGGAAGGTAGTATAGCCTTCAGCTGATAGGAAGCAACCTCTAACAAGGCGCTTAGTTGAAGTATGGCCTATGTGATGCCTCTATTGCTCTGTGTTTGTAAATATATTCATCCTGGCGATGAAGACTCCTGTACCACCAGTTAAGTTCAATATATTATTCTTTACCAACGACTTCTAATTATTTTAGTCGTTGTAGACCAAGACTATACAGCCAGCTCCTCATTGACTTCACTATCAAACCTGCTGTATATGCAAAAAAGAGATTTACATGTTTCTATTTATCATTGGGCACCAGTCATTTACATTGGCGACGATTCATTCGTCGTCATCATAACACAAATTCTGATTGCAAACAATTGCCGAAATAAGTTAGAGGGAGTGAAAACAGATTTCACAACCACTGTCTTTCTACTACGACAATGAAACAACATTTCGCGCATAGTGCTTACGGCCGAGCTAACAAGGATGACAAAGAAATCGGCCTAAGTTCAAATGCGTCTTCAATTTAGCGACTTCAGTGACATGTATCACCTAACCAACACCAAGCAACAACGTCTCTTAAGCATTTTTCGCTGACGGGCGCAGCAAAGCACGAATGGCAATCAGGAATTAAAAGCAACTTCATAATACCTTATAACTACAAACAGCTCAGAGCCCTGAGGGGGCTTATATCACAGATTAAAAAGCAGTAAGATTTAAATGCTCGGAGGTGTGAAATGTTCATTCAGCTTACAGTTTTCCCTGCTCCCACCAACATATACATATGCAAACACTAAAACACTTTACATTCTATGTGACAGGGAGTTATTCCTTACGTAAATAAGAAATCCTTTATAAAGTCAGTCAAACTGCTCACATACGAGTGTTACGAAGCAATAACACATCAAACGTGTATTTATAAATATAGTCGGGTGCAAACCGTTTACAATAATTCTGAGGTCAATTTCTAACTCAACCGGCATCACCAATGAGGCAGAGCCGACCAAAAAGCATGGAGTTAGAGTACACCCACGTATAATAAATGCTCCGATTTCCATATAGGAGACATCTGCACTTTCAAGTCTACCCAAGAACGACCACCGAGAAAGACGAAAAAATAAACTAAGACACTTGCGGGTAAAGGAAATGTGCGACAAATCCACGGCAGCAAGATAAGGACAGCGAGCATTCCAGTCCACTGCCAGCCTCACAGCAGAACTCGGTTGCAACCGCCGCACTGCAAGCCCAACAACGCGAGTTCCCGATCTGCCTCGGGCGAACTAGACTCCGACTGCCGACCACATTTCTCTCCGCAACCCAGCTCACATCGCTACGGCCGAGACCCACCTAGCTTCCTCTTTCGACAGCCCACAAAACATTATTCTCTACGTTATGCGGAAATCTACTAGGCGCGATCCAAAACGGCTCAATAACAAACAAAACTTAAGAGTAGGAAAGAACTTGTCTATGAGAATCTTACGTAAGTGGCATAAACTGATTGTGTTAAAGTGCGAATTTATTTCTTGTTTATTGGCTTGTGCATCACATGACTTGCCTTCTAGAGGAGAAAAACATATTCAAAAAGTGTTTTCGATGATTGATTGCAGTTTAGTGTATAATCAGATTAAGAAACATCGTGGAAACGTTTTAAAATGCCTCCAAAAATGTCATCCATATTTCTAATAGAACCCAAAATATTAAAATTGTGAAACAAATTGAACAGTTTCACTCTTATGTTACGCATTATCCTACAGGTTGTGCGTGAGGGACAACAATTTCGTTTATACATAAATCGAGTTGAAAATAAATCTTAAAACTTGTGGTAGTGGGTTAAAATTGCAAAATGTGGGAAAGGTTATGCATAAGAAATTTTTAATGTCAGTGGTGAGCACTACTGGCGGAAGGTTGCCTGGGACTGGAAGGACCGGACAAAAGCAAGGATTGAACATCATTCGTATCAAGATTTTTATTGATACTCTTCTCCAAAAGTAACTACACCAATTAGGTAAACAGGACCTTGACGTATTTAAAGACAAAACCATTCAATTAGATAAAAATTTTAATTACTGATAATCGGTAAAACAACTTCTTTAAAAATACTTCTTCTTTGTTAAAACAATCGATTAAGTACAGAACTCAAGTATGCCCCAAATAACTGTCTCGTAACAAGTATACCATAATAGGAAAACGCTGGCCTGTGTGGCCGAGCGGTTCTAGGTGCTTCAGTCTGGAACCACGCGATCGCAGCGGTTGCAGGTTCGAATCCTGCCTCGGGCATGGATGTGTGTGATGTCCTTAGGTTAGTTAGGTTTAAGCAGTTCTAAGTTCTGGGGGACTGATGACCTCAGATGTTAAGTCCCATAGTGGTCAGAGCCATAATAAAAAAAAAACAGTCTTCAAAACAGACAGGCAACAAATATCTATAGAACGTGTCTGATTAAAATACAAAACAATAATTCAGGTTTACGGAAACGAGACTTGATTAAACGGAAACAAAAATTAAAGCCGCTTGGTATGAGACCACCACACATCGAGCAATGTGGTCCGGACGAACGGCCCCGAAATTATTTGGGGCAGGCTTGGTACGCTGCTCACCGCACTCCTTTTCTAAGCAACCAGTGAGTACTCACCCCAAGACACAAACATACAATGACAGCCTGATGAACAGAGAAGTAACTTAAGTTCAAATGGTTCAAATGGCTCTGAGCACTACGGGACTTCACTTCTGAGGTCATCAGTACCCTAGAACTTAGAACTTAAATAAAAGCTTGTGTCTAGTAAGCTCTCTAGCATGTAAGAAATTACATAAATAATCTAGTAACTACACAGGTAACTGTGAATAAGTCGGCCTTGCTGGAAGCTCTTAAAAATATATAACAAACGAACGGTGTACTCACCTTATTAGCAGCAGGAACACGAGGCGCGCTGTCTCTAACAGTCTATCTGACACTCGCTGTAGTACCTACAGCTATTATGTCTTCTACACGATTTTACTAAGCCTTTTCTCGGTACTTCAAATGTTCGTGCATTTCTAAGGTATTCATGATACATTACATATGTCTTTGCATCCCCTATTAAACGTAATTTGACCATTTGCAACACTCTAGCAACCCAGCTTTTCAGCTGTCAACAGGTTAACCACAAATACTACCGAATCCTGTCCCAGTTGGCCCAAAGCAGGATCAAGGAGGCTAGCAATATTAGAATCTAACAGCCTGTACAAGTCTATTTTAACTGCCCTCATCTGAGCTACTTGATATAGTACTTACTTACTTACTCCATGGCACTACGGTCCTCTGAAATCCTTGGCCTCCTCAATCACAGACTTCTAGTTGTCTCGGTCTTCTTCACGCCTGCGTCATCTACTCACTCCCTCCCACTGCTCTCAGTTCGGTTTCCACATCTTCCAGCCATCTCACACGTGGTCGTCCTCTCCTTCTTCTACCACGAAGAAGTCCCATCATCAGCGTCTTCAGGAGCCTTTCTTCCGTCGTCTGCTGGACATGTCCTAACATGTTAGCCTTCCCATTTTTACTGAGGTTACCAAATCAGGTTCTTTGTACAGATACCTTATTTTTTCATTAGTCCTAATTCTCCGTGCCTGTCCTTCTTTTACAGGACCAAAAATCTTCCTCAACACTTTCCTTTCCCAGATATTTAGCTTCATCTCCAAAGCATCTGTAAGTAGCCATGCCTCACTGCCATACATAAGAACTGGCTTGATCATTATGTTGTAAAGTGTCAGCTTTAATTTTCTACTTAGGTTCTTACTTCTGAGCATGGAGTATAGTGCTCGATATGATCTTTTGGCAGCCTTAATTCGGTTTGCTATATCTGCTCCAACTTTGTTTTCTGATGTTATTACTGAGCAAAGATATATAAAACTGTCTACCCTTTCAAAGCTGTACCCCTCTAACTGGAGAGCATCAATGTTTCGTCTAACTCTCTCACTTACCATGTACTTACATTTTGTCTCACTAATTTCTAGACCAAGACTCTTTGAAAGCTGATGTAAGCACCTCTGTACTTCTAGCACTTATAGCCACATCATCTGCATAGGCTAAAATTTGAAGAAGCCTATTGTAAATATTGCCTCCTGGATTTGTGGTTATTGATCCTACTGCATTCTCTAATACCAGTTGAATAGTACTGGGGATAATGGGTCTCTCTGTCTTAGGCCTTCTTCCGTTGGAAATGATCTCGACAGACATCCGTGACCTTTAATCTGGCTTCTGCTGTTTTCCAGGGTCATCTTAGTTGATTTTATTACCTGCTTAGCGTATCTGAATGTCTGCATTGTTTCCCACTGGGCTGACCTTTTAACTCTGTCATTGGCCTGTTTAAAATCTATAAAGAGATGTTCTAATCGTACATTATATTCGTAGTTTTTCTCCAGAATCATACGTACTGTAAAGATATGGTCAGCTGTAGAACTCCCAGATCTGAAGCCTGCCTACTGAAATCCCAGGGCTAGCAGGACAGAGCGGATGAGGTTATATTTGTGGAAAGGGGCCAAAATAAGTTACTGTCAGTTACACTCAACATATAACTTTATTTCTTAAAACACACAATCACGCAAGCAGGAATCAAAACTCTCAAGGTTTTGACGAAAGACCTACTTTGATTTAATTTAGTTCGGCTGAAGGCCACATCGAAAATCCAAGGTACAAGGCCTAAGCAAGGAATTGAGGTACAGGAGTTCTTCTGGAAGTTTCACTTCCTCCGAAAATAAATTTTTATCTTCAATATAAATAGTCTGAAAGCCTTAACTTAATGTTTTGCAATAGAACATTAATCAAGAACAGTGTTACGGCTTAAGGCCGAGACAAAGATTAATCTAAATAGGCTGAAAATTCGGCTGAAGGCCTCATAATAAAGAATAACAATTTCATGACTTAAGGCAAGACAAGGATTTTGAGTTTTTAATTTAAGAGAGATTAAAACTCGGATAAAGGCCACACACCATGCAGAAAACAATTTTACGGCTTAAGGCCTAAAGAAAAGAGCTTCTAAATTTCAACTAAAACAGGCTAAAGGCTTTATCCTAAAATGCTTCACATAAAACTCGACTGAAGGCCACGTATGAAACCTAAACAATCTCACGGCTTAAAGCCCAGACAATTTCCAATTTTTAATTTAAGCTGGAAAACTCAGCTGAAGGCCACATAAAAACTAGAAAATATTTCTTACAGCTTAAGGCCTAGACAAAATTTTTCAACTTTTGATTTGAAAATGCTGAAAACTTGGCTGAAGGCCACATACCAACTTGAAACAAATTTACGGCTTAAGGCCTAGGCACAAGGAATGTTCAGTTTTAATTTTGAAACGCTGTAACTCGGCTGAAGGCCATATATCGAACAAGAAACAATTTTTTTATGGCTTAAGGCCTAAGAAGAAAAGCCTTGCAATTTTAATAAGCTAAGACTAGGTTGAAGGCTACACAGAGTACTTAAGACTAAAAAGGAAATCACTACGTAAAACACAAGGAGCGGCGCTCAGAAGGTTCCAAGGATGGGCTTGGGAAGGTAACAATAATGCTCGTTTAGGCGAGACAGGCAGCCAGACCGACAACCTCTTAATCGGAAGGCAACACAACCTAGGGGCAGTTCACGACCGACCGACTATCTGACCGATTTCCAACGGTCAGATCCAACTGGACAGATAATGGAAAATATCGGCCGATGGAAAAGTAGATACGAATAACTTCAAACTCAGCCTCACTAAGATCAAGGCATCAAACACCACTTAAGACAAGTTTAAAAGAATACCGAAAACACAAGTCACAACTGTCAATCATTACAGTAGGCTCCAGATTCTAGGCAACAACACACAGGCCTTGCTATCACATGCATCAACGGCTGAGGAAACAACAATCCACAAATAACGAACAAGTCGTAACAGTCGAGTTTTAAGAACACGTAACTAATTAATCAGCTTGAGGATCCTGCTTTGGAAGAAAGCTAAAAGTCACTTACACAGCTAGCGCCGCCAAAAGCCCCGGACTGACTTCGTGCTGTGGAGACTGCTCAGTTCCAACGAACCAACAAGGTCCAACCACATCGCAACTCGTAAAATGGTGTTCATCCTGAGGATCAAAGACGTCGTCTACTAAGATGACCGACCGAGCAAACGACTAACGGCAGCCCACTTCTGGCGACAGCGGTCCCGGCGAATACCAACACCATACGGACCAGACTGCTGCTGGCTGCCAACTCTTTCTGACTGATACTGGTGTCAGTACTCAGGATGCCACATGTCGCCATCGGACGACCAGCCGACTGACCGACCAACGATCTTCCATCTGCGTCGACCACGGTCCCGGCGCGTACTTGTTGCGTGCGGACCTGCCTGCTGCTGACTGGTAACTCGTCCATCAGCGGAGTAACGCCGGACCCGACTCAGTCCACAACCCAACAGCGACTGAGACTTAGTGCCGACTGACTAACATGCGACTGTCTGCCTTCCGACTGACTCTGCTGACTCACTGCACCGACTCCATCCACCGACTCACTCCACCGACTCACTCTCTCTTGTCAGAACAGAACCCGGAAATACTCGTAGTCGCTCCACAGATAGTAAAACGAACCTACTATCAATAATGCTAGTGCTGCCACTCACGGGAAGCGAAGGTGAGGAGGGATAGTGGCACCAGCAGACATTAACAAAAACTAAAAAAAGTATTCCCGCCGTTTCAGAATTGCAGGAAGGACAGGTCACAATCGTGAGCCACGCACGGCTCACCTGGTACTGGCCTAGAATGTTTCTGCTTTTCTACTTACTCTCTTTGTTACAGCAGTAGAAAGGATTTTGTAGACGATGCTCAGGAGAGATATTCCTCGGTAGTTCTTACACTCCATACGTGATCCTTTCTTATGTATAGGGCAGATGGTTGCTATACTTGACATAGTACTGTTTGAACTATTTCCGAAGTGGCAACCATCAATGTCTCTGAATCATCCTTATAAAGCCCCCATCAAGCACACCGGCACAAAAGGCAACAGGGAAAACCAAGTGCTACAACACATGTGTTATTTACTCTTTACACTTGAGGGCCAAGCACGCACACTCGTGGCATTCCGTGGCTTAATAGCCATACCTTCCACACTTAAAACAAACCATAGAGGACGACTGAGCACAGGGGGACTACACATATCGGCACATGTTTCTCTTTTATCATGTCTACTTACGCGCCAAGCTTTACGAATGTCATTTTAAGACCAGTCTGCCAATCCAGATTGGCCTGCTATTGTGCAATACTCGAAGAAAGCCAGAAAAGATAGTTTACTATCAATCACCACGCTGCGCTGATGATGCTGAACGCAAACCCATTGCCAGATGTCACTGGCCAATTCTGACACCAGTTATTACTGTGCGAGGATGGTCAGAGCGGTACTGACGCCGTAAAATGTCAGGAAGTCATCTCAGGATGGTTGGCTGGATGGAGTGTTATTATATATAAATGATTTATTTACATAAATGATATTTATATAAACGATATGCCCTGTAGTATTACGAGGAATTCTAAAATATTCCTGTTCGCTGGTGACACTAGCTTGGTAGTAAAGGATGTTGGTGTGCAACATTGGCTAGGTCTCACGTAGTGCAGTCCATGACATACGTTTATGGCTTGTAGAAAATAAACTAACGCTAAATCACAGCAAGACTCAGATTTACAGTTTATAACACACAATTCAACGAAACCTGACGTTTTCATTTCACGGAATGGGCATATGATTAGTGAAACTGAACAGTTCAAATTTCTAGGTGTTCAGATAGTAAATTGTCGTCGAAAGATCACATTCAGGCTCTTGTTCAAAGACGTAATGCTGCCATTTTTGCTATTCGAACGGTATCTGAAGTAAGTGATCTTTCGACACGAAAATTAGTCTACTTTGCTTCTTTTCATTCACTTCTGTCGTATGGTATTATATTTTGGGGTAACTCATCCCGTTCTAAAAGAATATTTTTTGGCGCAGAAACGGGCAGTTCAGGCAATAAGTGGTATAAGTTCGCAAAGCTCTTGTAGACCCCTATTCACTAGTCTGGGTATTTTGACGTTGGCCTTTTTTTATATATAATCTTTACTGTCGTTTCTTGTTAAAAATATCAGCTTATTTCCGAGAATTAGCAGCGTTTACTCAGTTAATGCTCGGCAGAAATCCAATCTGCATTTGGATCGCACTTCGTTAACTCTTGTGCAGAAAGGTGTGCAGTATACCACTGCATTCATTTTCATTAAGCTACCACTCGAATTGAAAAATCTTTGGAGTAATCCATGCACTTTCAAATCGAATCTGAAGAGTTTCCTCACGGGTCACTCTTTCTATTCTGTTGAGGAGATCCTTGAAAAATCAAGCTGGTTCTATGTTACATTGTTGACTATGTTTACTTAAACTTGACTTTCTTTGAGTTCGTAAACATTTTATTTTTTATCGGTTATTACTTTTATGTTGTAATTTCATGCACTGAAACGTTCTATGACCTTAGAGATTTGGACCTAAGGAACTAGAGTATAAATAAACAAATCAATAAAACAATCAGTGATGGTCGTGGAATCATAAGAGCAGTGGTATCGACATCGTACTTTATTTGTCATAATTCATACAGCCACTGTGGTCGACGTCGTGGCAACATCGTCGAACATGGGCGGGAGTGCAGGAAACACGCGGAAGTGTGTGGCGGTGGTGGTAGTTGCTCCGCTCAATAAAGCACAGTGCTGCGGCCGCCTCGTAATGTGATCGTGTCCCAGGGGATGCGACTTGTGCTGACCTACACGGCCGGACCTGCACGGGACGATCTGGCTGGCTCTGACACTTGCCGACAGACGTGGTCCACAGACAAAATGGCTCTGAGCACTATGGGACTTAACTTCTGAGGTCATCAGTCCCCTAGAACTTAGAACTACTTAAACCTAACTAACCTAAGGACATCACACACATCCATGCCCGAGGCAGGATTCGAACCTACGACCCTACGATAGCGCGGTTCCAGACTGAAGTGCGTAGAACAGCTCGGCCACAACGGCCGGTGCTGTACAGTACCAGGCGGCAGCCTAGGGGCCCGAACCCGGAACTTAGAGGATAATGCTGCGTCGATGACCTGGCTATGGAGCAGGCGCACATTGTGAACCGGAGACTCGTCGGAGACGCCCATGAGTCGCCTGATGTCAACCACAGCTGAATAGCCAGCAACATCAGCTCTAAGTTTGCAGTAGGCAGCCACCGCAGACAGTGACCAGTTACAGATGAGACTGGATTACCTACGTCATGTTGGTGGTTGTTGTGGAGGCGTTCTCGGCGTAGGTAGGATTCGACGAAAGATACAGTCAGGTGTGCACCTGCAGCAAGAACAGTCAGTACCTTCACTGCACCAATGGTAATATTGCCGATGGGAGCGCCACAAAAGCGGAGTTATTAAGCATAGTTTATCGAAATTCCTTCACCAAAGAAGACGAAGTAAATAGTCCAGAATTCGAATCAAGAACAGCAGCCAACATGAGTAAATTAGAAATAGACACCACCGGTGTAGTGAACCATCTTGTATTACATAAAGGCAGGTTCTGGAGTCCAGATGGGGTACCAGTTAGGTCCCTGATGCAGTAGCTCCGTACTCAGCAATCATATAAAACCGCTCGCTCGAAGCAAGATCTGTGCCAAAAGACTGGAATGTTACACATCACACCAGTACTCGTGAAAGGAAATATGAGTAATCCGCCGAATTACAGACCCGTATCACTGACGTCGATTTACAGTTGGATTTTGGAACATGTGCTACATTGCCACATTATGAATCACCTCGTAGGTAAACGGTCGATTGACATACAGTCAGCAGGGATTCAGAAAATATCGTTCTCTTGAAACACAACTAACTCTTCACTCGCACAAAGTAACTAGTACTTTCGACAGGAGATCTCCAATTGATTCTACATTTCTAGGTTTCCTTAACGCTTTTGATAACGTCCCTCACAAGAGACATCAAATCAAATTGCTTGCCTATGGAATATGACTTCAGTTATGCTACTAATCGACAGAAAATCATCGAGTAAAACCGAAGTGATACCTGGCGTTTCCCAAGGAAGTGCGCTGGCCCTTTGCTGTTCCTAATGTACGCGTATAAACGATTTAGGAGACAATGTGAGCAGCCCTCTTAGATTGTTTGCAGATGATGCTCCTAGTTATCGGCTATTAGATCAAAACTAATTAAGAAATGACTTGAACACAATATCTGTATGTTGCGAAAAGTAGCAAATCTCTCTGAATAAGGAAAAGTGTGAGGTTTTCCATGTGAGTGCAAAAAGAAAATTTGGTTACACGATAAGTCACACAAATTTAAAAGCTGCCAGCTCCGCCAGATTTCTGGGAATTACAATTACGAACAGCTTAAATTGGAACGATCATATAGAAAATGTTGTGGGAAGGCAAACCAAACACTTCGTTTTATTGTCGGAACACTTAGACGATGCAACAGGTCCGTTCTCTGCTTAAGTACTGCTTTGCGGTATGGAGTCCTTACCAGGTAGGATCGACGTAGGACACCGAAAAATTAAAGAAGAAGGGCAGTTCATTTTGTATTATTGCGAAATGGGGGAAAGAGAGTCACGGACATGATATACGATTTGGGGCAGTAATTAAAACAAAGATATTTTTCGTTGTGGTGAGAACTTGTCACCGAATTTATCCTCTCGCAAGCCCACATAGGGATAAATAATCATCACAATGAAGTTAGATATATTAGGGTCCACCCACCATTTTTCCCTATGTTCTCAATAATTTTCTGGGTGTATTCCGGCCTCTGTCTTCCTCTACAGTTTTTTTTACCCACTGTAGCTCCATCTACTACCATGGATGTTGCATGGGGGCTTAATTAAATACAAGATTGAAAATATTTTTAGTAGCTGTTATGTCCGTTTACGCTCTGTCTCGTAAACGGTTGGCCCTGACTATTATTGTAACGCAATCTGACTGCTTAGAACAACAACAAAGAATGAAATGAAAAATTGTCATAAACACAGTTAATTAATTAAGTCCCCAGCAACTATAAAACCTACAAAACCAAAGCATAAATGTAACTGTTCTGTATGTGGGAGTGTGACTCAACGTACACATCTGGCACGGTTCTTCTCCAACAAGACAAGAATATTTAAATACCAATTATACTAACGTGATAAAAGAAAATTACAAATACTACAACTGCGTAAGGAAAGCAGAATTAAACTCTAATACAAGAACACACGCCAGATGCTTTGTTGACTGAACCTGTAATGACGCATTATTTAAAACATGGAATTAATGAAAAAACACGTAATATTTTACCTTCATATATATTGACGAAAAACACTCTGATCGTTACAGTATTTCCATTAGAATAACATCTGCTATCTCTCTCATCAAATAACTGCATAAAACACGGAACAACACTCTCCACTATCACATCTCACTCCGACTTCACGACAAGCAGTGCCCACTAGCACATCTCAACACAGACTACTTTCTACGAGCTCTGTCCACGCACTGACTTCTACGAGTTCTTAACGGGCACTGACTATTACGAGCTCTCAACAAGCACTGTGGAGGCGGCTTAATAGTAATCTTTGGCGCAATCTCTGGCGCAGTGGCTCAGTGTAGCCACCTTTCATATGCCCCTCCTCCACAGGCCAGAATTTCATGGTATTTTTGCCAGCATTGGTGGTGAAAATACCACCAAATTCGTTCACAAAAATACAGACAAAACAAAAGATAATATTAATACCTAAATATCACATAATTAGTTAAAATTTTGGCTTTGCACTGACCTTTCAATAATCTAATATATAAAATACAGTAGGCAATATAAATTCTTTTCATACATGTGGGTTTACATAATAGTTTACACAATACATAAAAAAATCAGTTTATACAAATGTTTACATAAAATGCTTTCAATGATTAGTTTATACAAAAAAAAAAAAGACACCAACAGGTGACATCTTTTCAGTAGAAGCAGTCCATCAGTGGCACCCAGTAAAGTTTAGCAGGTACACCCAGCAACAAGTCACATTAGTTCAGTAGAAGCAATCCATCAGAGGCACCCAGCAATGTTGAGTAGGTGCAGACAGCAACAAGTGACTTCATTTCAGTAGAAACAGTTCATCAGTTGCACCCAGCAATGTTGAGCAGGTGCAGACACCAACAAGTGACATCATTTCAGTAGAAGCAGTCCATCAGTTGCACCCAGCAAAGTTTAGCAGGTACACCCAGCAACAAGTCACATTATTTCAGTAGAAGCAATCCATCAGAGGCACCCAGCAATGTTGAGTAGGTGCAGACAGCAACAAGTGACTTCATTTCAGTAGAAACAGTTCATCAGTTGCACCCAGCAATGTTGAGCAGGTGCAGACAGCAACAAGTGACTTCATTTCAGTAGAAGCAGTTCCATCAGTTGCACCCAGCAATGTTGAGCAGGTGCAGACAGTAATAAGTAACATCATTTCAGTAGAAGTAGTTCCATTAGTGGCACTCAGCAATACTGAGCAGGTGCAGACACCAACAAGTGACATCATTTCAGCAGAAGCAGTTCCATCTGTGGCACCCAGTAAAGTTGCAGAGGTACACACAGCAACAAGTCACATTAGTTCAGTAGAAGCAGTTCATCAGTGGCACCCAGCAATGTTGAGTAGGTGCAGACAGCAAGAAGTGACTTCATTCCCATACAAGTAGTCCATCAGTTGCACCCAGCAAAGTCTAGCAGGTACACCCAGCAACAAGTCACATTATTTCAGTAGAAGCAATCCATCAGAGGCACCCAGCAATGTTGAGTAGGTGCAGACAGCAACAAGTGACTTCATTTCAGTAGAAGTAGTCCATCAGTTGCACCCAGCAATGTTGAGAGCAGGTGCAGACACCGACAAGTGACTTCATTTTAGCAGAAACAGTCCATCAGTTGCATCCAGCAATGATGAGCAGGTCCAGAGAGCAGTCCATGATATTCATTATCACTGATCACACTGTTCGTTAGCAGAAATTAAACATGTCCTAACGGCACCAATCATGTAGAAAAAAAAAATACAAGTAACAGTCCATAATCTTCACTATCACTGATCACACAGTTCAAGCATGAACAATAGTTTGAATACACATACTAATCAAACTGTTCATCAGCAAAAATTAAACATGTCCTAGTGTCACACATTACGTTGAAAAAGTGCAGGTAACAGTTCATAATATTTACCATCACTAATCTGACAGTTCAGGCATGAACAATAGTTTGAATACACATACAAATGCTTTTACAATGCTCTTACACTAAACATACAAATTCTAATAAACACACAAAAGATGTCAGATGATTGTCATATTAACTATTACAAATACTCAAATATCAGTAAACCTACAATATTTATGGGTGTCAGTGCAAGCCACTACAAACAAATACAATAATATTCAGGAGATAGGTGGGTACGATTAGGAAAGGAAAACACCCAAAACACACTCACTCATCTTTCATCCACACTACTGTGTAATTGAATAGTGTTACCTGTGTAAATGCAATTCTGTCAAAATCTGATTTGTATCATGTGTATCAAGTAGTAATGGCAGCAATGTATCACAGTCAATAATAGTTAAGTCAACGTCATAGTCGTCATGTCAAGACCAGTGTTTGCCAAGCCAAATCAAATATACTGTTGTTGAACAGCTGTCAGTGAGCCAAGATATGCAAATACTTCCTCTCTTAAAAAAAAAAGTATATACTGCTTAGTGATTTAACAAAGTGTGTGTATAGACTATCTTCCTTCTACTTTAGTGTTCTAGTCTGCTATCTTCATCCTCCTTGTTCCATTAAGACCAACAAAAAAAATATGCTCCTCACTTACTTTACCTCTTATCCACCAAAACTCCAATAATCATCAGCATCACATAATCTCAATACTTCACTAATATTTCTTACGTCGATACATATAACTCTTATCATCAATATCATTTACCTTACCTCTTGTCTACAAAAACTCCAATAATCATCAACTTCATATAATCTCTATACCTCATTAATACCTCTTTAATATGTCGATAAATATGAACCTTATTACCAATATCATTTCACTTCCATAACAACTCTTTCCTCTAGTCAGTCTCCTCGAACAAGTACAGATAAAATTCTAATGCAAACCTCATCATCCCATACAATCTGAAGACACATTGCCAACACACAACCTCTGTGTAATCCATCTGACCCAAATCTTCTGCTCATTATGAATTATAAACAAGAAATGCATACATGACCTCTAACAGACTTAGTTCGAATAACTCTCAGTAATTAAGTACGATTACGGAATGTGAATGATCATAATATTTCACAGTGTGTACACCACTTCAAGAATTATGGCAGAAGCAAACATGTGGAGTATTTCTTGTATTAAGTGTCACTTCCTATTTCAATTGCTCACGAAAAATGCAGTGTAATAACTGTTAATGGTCTAAACCTAGTAATGGTATGTCATGTCGTTAGCTTCCTTCCTATTAGCATAAATTTATACAGCTTCCATAAAACCTCAGCTCATGTGACTTCTATGAAGTTTCTTGTACTAATGTCGTTCGTCGAATTATAGCAGTTCATTTTCTTATCTTAAAAATGTAAGGCACTGACCGTAAGCAAAACAAGTAATAGCGAGTAAATATACCAGTAGAGAACACAATGTCAACAAGTGGATGCAGCACAATCCTTACAACGAGGCTCTGCCAAGCGAACAATCTGTAACCTATACCATAGTGTAACCTAAACTCTATGTTCGTACACTGTACATCAGCATTGCTATATACCAAATTAAATAGTAGTTGTGACGACAAACAGAAATGTATAAATATGCAATCCATACACATAGCAGTAAACATATGTTATCTAACATAATAAACAGGTCATAAGCATCATATCAGCATAAGGAAATAAATGTTCATATGTCATCCTAATAAGTAAACATGAAGGCGCAAGCAGATAAATCACAAAGTATAACCTACATACATAAACACAGTCAGCACAATTAATCAGGTTACAATTATAATTTAAATAAATAAGCACAGCAGGCACATAATTAAAAAAAAATATGACATCAGTGAAAAAGCAGTGCAGCCAAGCGATGCATAATATACACAAGTCACAACTCAGTTCATTAATAATCATTGTCAAAATCAGTTAACGTACGCAAGCACGTCGCTTCACAAGTAAATTCATAGCACATGAAATTAGCACAAAGTATGAATCACGTAATCGCGAGCAGCAAATTACGTCTAAAGTACGTACCTAAGTGGAAATATGTTACCTGAAAAATGAACTCAATTAATAGTTACCCTTTTTAGTTTATTAGTTTCTTCTTCGAAATTACATTCTTCCTGAAAATTTCTCGATAGCAAGTCGTCTTAACGTCGGAGACACACAGAATTTACCTGAAGTTCTTTAATATTTTATAGAACCGTATCCTGAAAAATACTGAATGTTAATAACATAATTCATCAAATCACTATAGCTTTATACTGAATTTAATCGGAGAAATTAAACTGTGTATTTGTTTACGGCTGTCAGTGCATTCGCACTGAGCGCTCGATCAGCTGTAGGCGCGTGACGTAGGAAGCAACTGTTCGCGGTCAACGACTGCCTTGTGCGGCGCGCAGACTTGACTGTTGCTTTGAGTATATGCCGCCGCAAAAACACAGCGCGGTATCCTTGTACTCTCCGCATGTTTACATCTAGCTGTTAGTTTCTCACAAGTATGTCATTTCACAAAAATTCTTCAAAAGTATATCATTCCACAAAAATTTTAACGTTAGATATATGATGTATTCCTTTAGAGCGTCGTGATTTAAGAGTTTCTACTTCGACAGTGTTATCATGAATAATTTTGCGAATTCTATATGGACCGTTTTAAAGCAGAAAAAATTTGCGACACAAGCCCTTTCCATTGTGAGACAAACGATGAGACTTAATTTACACCTTCTGACCAACTGACAAGATTTTTGAACGACCAGGACGCTTAGCTGATTTCTCTCTTCTAGCAGCCGCAGATGCAATATTTTGCAGAGCCAGGTTGACAACTTCAGAATGCCGCAGTTTCCGTGAAGGCGGAAAAGGAATGATTTCAGAAATGCGATTTGTCGGTGCTTTATTTCTTAATACCAGTATAGGCGGTAAAGAAGTTGAGTCATTAGGGAGTTCATTCAGAATGTTTTGAAAAATATGAATATACTGATCCCACGTTCTGTGATTCTGATGACAATAAAGTCGACACAATTTATTGATTTCCTTCATCCATCTCTCTGAAGCGTTAGATTGAGGGTGAAAAAGTGAAATGAAAATTGGTTTAATTTTACGACGCTGTAGAGTACGAACCCAAATTTTAGAACGAAACTGTGATCCATTATCTGATATAACCTTATCAACATGACCAACTTCTTTAAGAAAATTTTTGATGAAAGCGTTAGATACTGAACGAGCTGTTGCTTTGCGTAAAGGTGTAAAACACACATATTTTGACGTCAACTCCACTGCTACGAAAATGTACGCAAAACCATTAGTAGAACGAACCACTGGACCGAACAAATCGACTGCAGCCATGTCCTTTAATTTCGCTGGAATGATAGGAAACAACGGTGCTCTGTGAGAAACTGTTGGCGGCTTAGCCTTTTGACATAATTTGCATTTGGCCAGAACAGATCGAATACGTTTTTCCATACTACTGAAGTAGCAATTTTCTTGTAATTTATGAAAGCATTTTTTGGGACCAAAGTGTGCATAACTGAAATGCGTATACCAAATCAGCTTATTAACCCAATCATCAGGAATACAAACTAACCAAACAGAGTTGTCGACCGATTTTCGTTTAAAAGGAATGTCATTGCGAACTGAATAGCATCTAGTTTCTCTGGATCAGGAAGAATACCTTCTGTAGCAATAATGTGACCGAGAAATTTCACCTGAGAACGACCAAATTCAGATTTTTCCAAGTTCACTGTAATGCCAACTTTTGCAAAGATACGTAATAATGAATCCAAAATTTTGTTGCGCTCACTCCAAGAACGTTTAGCAACAAGAATGTCGTCAGCATATGAAGTAATATTGTCACGAAGATAAACAGGTAAAATTTCATTTAAACTACGAATGAATGCTGCTGAAGGTACAATAAGTCCAAATGGTAATTTACGAAATCACTTTTAGGTACAATTAGTCATATCAGGTTATTGTTTACTTACTCTCTAGATAGATTGATAGTCGAAGAGTTGTTTTGACAGATGCAAAGAATAGTAAAAGAGTAGGCAGCGGTACAGAAAACTAAAAGAGAAATAGCACCACTACAGCTCGGGGCCCTATGCTCGCTACGGCACATATTCACTTAGAGTAGTGAATCCCCTGAGGACTTTAATAGCCGCACATAATTTCAAGTTTGTGACTTAGTGGCAAATTTGGCGGAAGTGCGTACATAAATTGATCTAACCATGCACATGGATGTATGTCACTCTTAGAATTGCGAAATATCTTAATCTTCCGAACAGTTAAGAAGTGTTTATAGTCAAAGTTTTCGCCTCGTGGCGACAAAGACCTACCGCGTCTGTCCCAGTCCCAATGACGATTATTGTCAAGTTCGCGCGCCTGGCGCTCTCTTGTCGCATCCCGTAAATGAAACAAATTATTTTCTTCAAACCCCTCTGCTACCTGTGATTCTAAATTTCTTCTGCTATCTTTTCCTACAATTTCGCCTTCGATCTGTTTGACTTGCTTTCGTAATGCCTCAACTTCCCTTTTAACGCGTTCATTAAATTTTCCCTGATTTTTAACATGTTTATTTATGCTCTGGTACTCTTCGGTTTCTGCGAATGGTAATGGAGCTGTATCATCCGAATCTCTGTCCCCATGTAAACTAAGATTTGTCAATTTATCTGCAATTTCCTCAACTCTTTCCGATAAGTCACCTATTTTTTCTTTCTGTTTGTTTACGTCTTCCGTAAGTGTCGCGACTCGGGTTTCAGTATTGACACATTTGGTAGTTAACTGTTCATATTGTCGTGTTAGATTATTTATTCTGTCATTTGGTACGGAATCCTCGATTCTTTCAAATATTTCTTTCTTATCGTTTGCACGTTGTAAATTTAACTCTGAAAATTTTTGTACTATCACGCGATCTCTTTGTTCCTGTTCTCTATCCTGTTCCCTTTGTCTAATTTCTACTGCAATTAATCTATTATTGTGAGAATTCAAAATCGGTTGTACTTCTTCTCTGATTTCTTTCTGTAACTCATCTTTCATATTTTTGAAACATGTCCCTATTCGTGAGTCTAACCGTGTTTCCATTGTTTCCATCTGTGTTTCCATTGTTCCCATGTAATTTTTTATTTCAGATCCCAAAGTTTCCATTCGTGTTTCCATTGTTCCTATTCTTGATCCCACTGTTTTTAATTCAGATCCAAACCGTGTTTCCATTTTTAATATAGCACTCATCAACTGCCCCATGGTAACTGATTCGAAACTCCTTTCGCCCCTAACATTTCCCGCAAAACCAGTTTCCTTCGTCATAGCTGTAAAGCTATCTGTGTTCGATACTATTTCAGAATCTTCTATCGTTAATCTCGTATCCTGTGAATTTTCTGATTGAGAAAAATTTTGAAATGGTTCCGGACTATTTTCCCGACTTATTACATTGTTTTCCACTTCATTATTCATCGCACTGTTTTCCTCTGTTGGCGAGTTCGCCATGTTAACAATTTCGTCATTCTCACTATTCATCATTTTTGCCTTTTTCATTGATCGCGTAATCATTTACAAAACATAAAAAAATTCGTCACTGTACTAAAATTACACACAATGACTCCTTATCTCCAACAATACCATTCACATGAAATGTTTACCTCAAACACGATTAACAAACAATTGACATAATTGCACTAGATTGTCAAACGCGTAAACAAGACAACAAATCAAATTCTGAGAAAAGAAAATACCATTAGAAGAATGACAATCACCAAATCTACACATGCAAAATAGACTACAATTACTAACTACAAATTACTACAACAATACTACCATCTACTATTTTTACAATCAGTAGAATCCAAGGGACGATCCGAAGCAGCGGTCGCCACGTGCATGGGGGCTTAATTAAATACAAGATTGAAAATATTTTTAGTAGCTGTTATGTCCGTTTACGCTCTGTCTCGTAAACGGTTGGCCCTGACTATTATTGTAACGCAATCTGACTGCTTAGAACAACAACAAAGAATGAAATGAAAAATTGTCATAAACACAGTTAATTAATTAAGTCCCCAGCAACTATAAAACCTACAAAACCAAAGCATAAATGTAACTGTTCTGTATGTGGGAGTGTGACTCAACGTACACATCTGGCACGGTTCTTCTCCAACAAGACAAGAATATTTAAATACCAATTATACTAACGTGATAAAAGAAAATTACAAATACTACAACTGCGTAAGGAAAGCAGAATTAAACTCTAATACAAGAACACACGCCAGATGCTTTGTTGACTGAACCTGTAATGACGCATTATTTAAAACATGGAATTAATGAAAAAACACGTAATATTTTACCTTCATATATATTGACGAAAAACACTCTGATCGTTACAGTATTTCCATTAGAATAACATCTGCTATCTCTCTCATCAAATAACTGCATAAAACACGGAACAACACTCTCCACTATCACATCTCACTCCGACTTCACGACAAGCAGTGCCCACTAGCACATCTCAACACAGACTACTTTCTACGAGCTCTGTCCACGCACTGACTTCTACGAGTTCTTAACAGGCACTGACTATTACGAGCTCTCAACAAGCACTGTGGAGGCGGCTTAATAGTAATCTTTGGCGCAATCTCTGGCGCAGTGGCTCAGTGTAGCCACCTTTCAATGTTATTCCCTGATGTCTCAACACATGTCCTATCGTCCTATCCCTTCTTCTTATCAGTGTTTTCTATACACCCTTTCCTTGCCGATTCTGCGGAGAACCTCTTAATGCCGTATCTTATTATTCCAGCTAAATTTCAACATTATTTCGCAGTACCACATCTCAACGCTTAGAGCCTCTTATGTTTCGGTTTTCCAACAGCCCATGTTTCACTACTATGCAGTTCTGTGCTCCCAATGTACATTCTCCAAAAATTTATTCCTCGATTTAAGGCCTATTTTTTATACTAGCGAACTGCTCTTGGCTGGAAATGCCCTTTCTGTCAGAGTTGGTCTGCTTTTAATGTCCACCTTGCTCTGTCCATCATGGGTTAGTTTACTGCCTAAGAAGCAGACTTTCTTAACTTCGTCTACTATGTGATCCCCCATTGTAATATTATCTCGCTGTTCTCATTTCTGATAACTCCCACTACCTTCGTCTTTCTTCGATTTACTCTAAATTCATATTCTGTGCTCCTTATACTTTTCATACCACTCAACAGGTCCTGTAATTCTTATTCTCTTTCACTGGAGATAGCATTGTCATCAGCAAATCTTATCACTGATATCCTTTCACCCTGAATTTTAATCCCACTCTTGAACCTCTCTTATACTTCCGACATTGCTTTTTTGATGTATAGATTAATCAGTAGGGACGAAAGAACATATCTCTTTCTTGAAATGTTTCTATTCGCAGAACTTTGTTCTTGGTCTTCCAGCCTTATTGTTCCCTCTTGGTTCTCGTGTATATTGTATATTACCCTTCTTTCTTTATGGTTCACCCCTATTTTCTCAGAATTTCGTACTTCTTCCACTCTTTTACATTGTCGAACGCTTTTCGTGCTGGCACAAATCTTATGAACGTGTCTTGACTCTTCGTAAGTCTTGCTCCCTTATCAACTGCAACGCCAGAACTGCCTCTGTATTGCCTTTACCTTTCGTGAACCCAAATTGGTCGTCATGTAACAGATCCTCAGTTTTCTTTTCCATTCGTCCGCATATTATTCCGGTCAGAAGCTTGGATCCATGGGCTGTTAAGCTGATTGTGCGATCATTTTCGGACTTGTAGGCGTTTGCTATCTTCTGAATTGTGTAGATTATGTTTTTTCGAAAGTGTTATGGTATTTCTCGATAGTCGTGAATAGCAGTTTTATTGCCACTTGAGCGATCTTAGAAATTCCGATGAAATGTTATGTATCCCTTCTGGCCTATTTAATCTGAAGTCCTCCAAATCTATTTTAAATTCTAACACTTGATCTCCTATCTGTCGACTTCTTTCCGTACAGAAAGATTTAAATGTTCATTTTTCCCACGCGCGGTTAGTGAGCAGAACAGTAAAGATATAGTCTGAAGATGTTTCAAAGAAACCTATGCCAGGACATACATGTGAACTGGAAAGTACTCATGCATATATGGACGGCCGGAGCGGCTCAAACCGTCACTTCCTGTCACGCAGGAAGAGCCAGACAGTGCAGCATGAGGTAATCCTGCACCTTACTGCGCCATGCTGGTGGCTCGCATAGTGTTACCTCAGCATTTTCTTGTCCCACATATTGGAGATACACGGGCAGCAGGCCGGTCCACCCGCATACGGATTGTAAAGTCTGCTAGAAAGGCGTTGGAGCAACACTAGTAACGAATCTGCGACGCAAATCCGGAATTTTCCTATCCAGTACATAACGCAGTTGGTTCTTTCATTTTACATAACTCGTGATAACCTGATTTTACCTCACAGTCAGTGATACTGTAAAAGCATTCTGTCATTTGTAGGACAGAGTTTCAAAACTCATTGTGCACTGGTGTGATTTTCAAATGTTAACTTAAAGTGGCAGTACATTTTAGCATGACGTTGAACCACTAAATGCAACAGAAGTTAACCTCTTTGTGTTTCTGATAATTAACTTCAACAGTATATTTTGGTGTCCAGGCCTAATGTTTATAATAATTTATCGATATTTTTGCTGGACGATAGTAGGAATATTCATACAAATTTGTTAACCTTAAATTATTTTCATGGCGTCCTAGTTTGTTGTTCCCAGTTGCACTTATGTACTATTTAAACACAAAATCTGCAGATGGAAGAAGACATTTTCTAGCTTTGGTTTAGCTTAGTTCAGTCTATTGCATATTCTGTGGATCATATTGCCGTTTCACCATGATGTGAAACATGTTAGTATGTTCACGAATAACATATATTTCCTGTGTGAAAACATGGTAACCACCTCCATAACTGGAAGTTTTGTTTTACTTTTAATCTACAACAAACTCTGATAAATGTAACCCAGTGACATAAATGCTCTCAGTGCTCATCTTTGGAGTGGTAGGAGCTGACAAGTAGGAATTTCTTCTGTTTGTTTTTAAAAATTTCATAATCTGATAGCATCTTTTATTTAGAAGGGTCAATCACTTTCATGACCGCTTAGTTTTGTCCTTTCTACAGAAGAGTAATGTTTAAGTTGTAGATAGTGGAGCCTATTTCTCCTATTACATTTATATACGCTCTACTTTTGAAATGTGCATGATTCTTAACAACAACCCTCAGAAGAAAGTAAACGTAAAGTAAGGCTCTTGTTAGTATGCCTATATTTCAAAACAGTATTATCTTTACAGCACGATTCATTGCAATGAATACTTTATGTGGAATCGACCCAGAAAATTTTCCATATGATTTCAGAGACTGGAAGTATGCAACGTAAACTAATTTTCTAATGGTTTCATAACCAACATTAACAATATTACAACAAATGTTGCTGAACTCAAGTGTCTAAGAAGATGTATAATATGGGAACTACAGTTCAGGTTCTGATCGGTACGCACACCACAAAATTATGAACAGTTTTACATACTCCGTGTCGCCTGTGCTGTATTGTTATAAAAGATGGCGTATCGGGACTTTATACAATTGAATGAACAGTGTTTCTAAATTACATGATATTCCATATATCCAGAAACAATAGTATTCGGAAATGTTTCATTTTTTATCGTTCTGTTGTTGAAGCTCTGATGGGTTTGATTATAATGCTTGCATCAGCAGGGAAGAGCTTTTTTGCACTTTAGTGATAATGGACATTTATACATAGCATGGATAGGAGTGGTCTCAGAACTGCAACGTGTGGGATGCCAGTACTAATTTCTCCCCAAGCGGAAGGGAACGATCATGAGAACTGCACGATATATCTAACATGTGCTTTTGCTTCCTATCAGTTAAATATTAAGTGAAACACTTGCCTGGTATACATCGGACACAATAATCTCTTAAGTTTCTCCAAAAGAAAGTTCGAATCTGCACAGTCAGATTTGACAGAGTACCGAAAACAAAAAAGTCGTTGTCCGAGAAATATTGTCAGTGAAATATTTTAATACATGGTCAGTGACATGGTAGATGGCATTTTCAGCGGAGATTCCTTTATGGAATTTAAATCAGTACCTTATATTTGCAGATATACTCGACCATTCTTAAATATATTACTTTTTCAAAACTTTTGAAAAGTAAATTAATAGTGAAACGGATCGGTAGTTATTAATATATTTCCTAATATCATTATACAAGTGAGGTTACCAATGTCATATTTTAATTTGGAAAAATACCTTGTGAAACAAAATCACTATATATCAAAAGAACATGTTTCGAATGTTATCAATCTCATGAGAATTATTGCTGTTAGAAGAGTTAGTTAATTTTTTGATTTTCGTGGAAGAAATTGGAATGATCTCGAATTGAATGAATGCTTATGGTACTGATTGTTACATATGCCGCAATGCTCTTTATTTTGAGGGGATCGCACCGAGTTTCTCAGTTAAATTTACAAAATGACTATTAAATAGGCTTCCTGTACGTTTGGTATCATGGACCACTCGATCATTATCTTTAATTGCTATAGTATCTTGCGGGCCGATTGATTTTTACCTTCTAACTACACCCCATATTGTTTTGATTTTAGCAGATTTCAGAATAAGCCATGTTTCCGAATGGACAATTGGTAGAAAACTGCGTTTCCTTGTGACTTCTGTAAGAAGGAAAACTAAAATTTCCCGGTAGAGCAGTAGCCGAAAGTTGTAGAGCAATGTAGAGCTGGTGTCTTCCGAGATGGTGTCACGGATACCTCTTCTAGGAAGCGACGCAACGCCGCTTTTAGGGCGCGGCTGATTTGGTATGTTGACTTCGGCAACGAGGCGTCATGTCTGGCTGGCAGCGGCGTTCGTGCTCACAGAGGGCAACAAATAGCAGGCACTGCTACTACGGTTTAGCGAATGCCAGGGCGTGGCCTCTCAGTGCCACACCCAACCTGCTGGTGTAACGACCCTCTGTACTTGTTACAGTCGTGCGGAACAAGCAAATAGGCACATCGACTTCTTGGATGACAATGGAATTGAGAACCTAAAAAGCTTCTGTTACTTGAAACACTACATACTCCCCCAAGCTGTGTTTTCCTGATGTTGTTTATTCACACAACTTACAAAAAAAAAAAAAAAAAAAAATGGTTCAAATGGCTCTGAGCACTATGGGACTCAACTGCTGAGGTAATTAGTCCCCTAGAACTTGGAACTAGTTAAACCTAACTAACCTAAGGACATCACAAACATCCATGCCCGAGGCAGGATTCGAACCTACGACCGTAGCGGTCTTGCGGTTCTAGATTGCAGCGCCTTTAACAGCACGGCCACTTCGGCCGGCCACAACTTACACGATCGATTTCGGAACACAGACTCTATCACTATATGTAGCTAGAAAACCAATCACATCTATATCAGTACAGTAACATGCAATACCTCTTTACTACGTAGGTAAAATCAAAAATCAAATAAAGTTTTATCTACATGTTTTTTGCAAAACGTTCGAAACCGAAATAGATCGTGCAACGTGCGATTTTTGGGTGGTTAGTTAGTTAGTAAGTTAATTTCATGTCCCATGGATCATTATGTACGATAACTCGTAATTACAAGGATCGAATCATTTTAAGTTCACATCTCAAATTAATTTGTGTATATGGTCACATGCTGAACATTTCTAAGTTTGTTTTAGTTTTTCATTCTTTAAGAAAGTAAGGTGTACAGATGTAAGTTAGTAGTTCCTGCCCACTTCCTTTTACACATTGCAATAAGAGGTATTTTTCTGCGGAATAGGAGGAGTTTTCAAGAAGAAACTTTCTCAGTTTGTTTTCAAATTTTGCTTTACTGTCTGTCAGACATCTTATGTGACCGGTTAAGTGACCAAAAATTTTTATTAAAGCACTGCCCATCCCTTTTTGTGCAAAAACGACATTAATGTGGAGTAATGAATGTCATTTTTGAAACTTCCTGTCAGATTAAAACTGTGTGCCGTACCGAGACTCGAACTCGGGACCTTTGCTTTTCGCGAGGAAGTGCTCTACCAACTTTTTTTTTTTTAATTTTTTTTTTATCCTTTGAAAACGTAAAACATAAAAGGTAGCTATATTTCCGCAACGGTCTTCATTTGTATTTGTATGTTTTTTGGTAACGTAAATGAGTGTACAGTCTCACCATCAGCAGCATTTCTTTATTTTATTTATTTATTTTTTTTATTTTTTTTTAATTTTTTTTTTTTTGAGCAGAAGAGAAAGAAAACAAATAGGCTGCAGATAGAGAGCTATGTGTGAAAGGGATAAACATGTGTAAGGAGAAAAAAAAAAAACTTAGAAGAGGAGGAGAAAAGAGAACTGAAATAAAATAGGAGTACTTCCCGCGCCATGCTCCACTTTGGCGCGCCAGCAGAACAAAATGCACTCTATCATTGACCATTGAAGGGGAACGTGGGATCGTCCAGCCTTGGCTGGCACGGTTCGTTGAGATTCCAGCTTTGAGGCGGGTTGGTGAAAATGCTCTGTAAATAGTTCGCGAAAGTGGCCCTATAGTGTCGATGCCGGCGAAGGGTGTGGTGATACACTTGGAGGCGTGTCCAAAAGTCCGCCGGATCGACGATGTCGTCTCGGAAGAGGTAGTCGACAGCCATGCCACTGATCCATGTGATGGCGTGCCACTTAGCCGATGGAAAGTAGGTCGTGTCGGGATATATCATCATAGTGGGAGAAACGTGATGTGGTGGTACTCGGAGGTAGAAAGCCACAATCTTCTGTACGAGGGTCCAGACAGCTGCTGCTGGCCCACACTCAAAACGATGTAAATCTGTATCTTCGACATTGCACTTGAGGCACAGGGGTGAGTCCACCACTGCGATGCGATGCAGTTTCTGTCTTGTAGTATACTTGCCGTTGACGAGAAGGTACCACATAGAGGTGGTGTCAGTGGTGTGATATGGTTGGTGGATCGTTTTCCAAACTGTAGGCCATGAAACCTGGGGGTGACGTGTTTCGACGGGGTTGCGGGGTGGAGACTTTCGGAGAAGGCGGTAGATGTCGCGGGTGGTCGTCTTCCTGGTCCTGGGGAGCTCGGTGCATATGTAGCTGTACTCCAAAAAGAAACGGCCGATATGTGACATCGGAGGTGGGATGTGTGCCAAAGACGTCGGTGGGCGTCTCGAAACAGGCGCGAGCTCGGTGGTCAACATTCCAGTAAAACTAGCATTTTGGCTTTTCCATAACCGGAGCATAGTATTGGTGTAAAGTGCCGTTGTCCTGGCTCTCACATTAACCAGATCGAGGCCACCGTCCCGCTTCGGTAAGGTGAGAGCTTCATACTGGACTTTGAAGATGTGTCCAGAACAAATGAAATAGCCGAATGCCGCCTGTAACCTGGCCGCCATTGTCGCAGTGATGGGCAGAGTCTGCGCTATATGGGGTATCCGAGCTGCCAGATGGGTATTGACGAAGGTGACTCTCTGGCACATATTCAGCGGGCGTAGTATGTGATTTTGTATGTTGGCCCGGATGCGTTGCAGCAGCGCACGAAAATTGATCGCCGAGGTGCGGCGAATGTCTCGCGTGTACACCAATCCGAGACAACGAATGGTGTCTACCAGTTGAAATGGAACTACGCTGTCTGCGGGAAGGCCGCCGCCGATCTTTATGGCGCATGATTTTGCCACGTTCATAGCGCTCCCTGCCCCTGCACTGTAACGGGTAATCCACTGCATCGCAGCTTGTACTTCAGCCGCTGAACGTACGACGAGGGCCAAGTCGTCCGCGTAAGCTCGGCAGCGGAACATATGATCCCGGAGTGGAATACCTGTCAAACGGCGCCGTAATCCGCAAATAAGTGGTTCCATCGCAATGGCATAAAGTACCGTCGACAAAGGGCAACCCTGCCGTACTGAGCGTTCAATCCGTATAGGTTCTGTAAGTCTGCCGTTGACGAGAAGTCTGGACGTTGCTCCACGAAGGAGCCGCATAATCACTTGCGTGAACGTCGGGGGAATTGCCATCCGGTCCATCACTGCGTTGAGGAATGCATGATTGACGCGGTCAAACGCTTGTTTGAAGTCGATGGAGATTAAAGCGCCTGGCAGTCGCGAGTGTGTTGCCACAGCGATCACATCTCGATATTCACTGAGGGCCGTCTGTATATTACGATCGCCGCCTAAGGATGTTTGTTCGTGGGAGACAATGTCCCGTAATACATGTTTGAGTCGCGCTGCCAGAAGGCGTGTGAAAATCTTGAAGTCCGAATTGAGTAACGTGATCGGCCGATAACTGTCGAGTCGTGTTCCTCCTGCGGGTTTCGGGACTGGTACAAGTAAGCCTTCCATGAACATTGGTGGCGGGTTCGCCGCGCCGGACAAAAGTTCCCAGTACATGTCCCTCCATCGTGGCATCATCAAATCTTGGAAGGTTCTGTAAAATTCGAGAGGTAAACCATCCGGGCCGGGAGATCGATTCAGAGACCCCTTGGCCACAGCGCCTTGGACGTCGTCGGTGGTCACTTCAGCAGTCAGGAGGGTTGTAGCTGCTGTGTTTAGAGTACCAAGTGTCTCATGGGCAACCTCAGCAATGGCCTCTGCACCGGCAGGTACTTCTTGATAGAAAAGTCTATAGTGCGTTGTGAATGCATCCGCAATGGTAGCTTGCGAAGTCAGCCGTCGTCCATCAGGTAAGTCTAAAGTTGTCATTAAAGCCTGTCGGCGTCGACGAATATTTTGAACAACATGATGCATAGAAGGTTCTTCACCATTAATCCTGTCTTGGCTGCGGGCTCGTACAATGGCTCCCTCTAGACGGTATCTGGTCAAGGATAGAATCTTTGCCTTGATGCGTTGAGCTTCTTTGAGGCGATCCGGGGATGGAGGATGATCCATGAGTTCACGTAGAGCGCTATAGTAGAAATCAGTTGTATGGTGATTCCACCTGGCTTTTGCTCTGCCATAGTGTGTCAATGTGCGTCGGATGGCCGGTTTTGCGCACAGCAACCACCACTGCAGTGTGGTCTCGTAACGCATAATGCGTTGAACACAGGTGTGCCACGTGTCGGTGACCTGTTGTCGACATTCAGGGTCCCGCAGTAGCGCTACATTGAGTTTCCAGGGTCCTGCACTGCGCCATATAGATTGTCGACGTAGGTTCATGGTACAGATATAGATGTCATGATCCGAAAAGGCAGACGGCCAACGTTCCGCGTCGAGGAGAACTGATTTTAGAGCGTTAGAGATGTATATTCTATCAAGTCGGCTGGCGGAGTGGCTCGTGATGTGTGTATACCCCGGGCGGTCGCCGTGTATCACTCGCCAAGTGTCGAGGAGACGAAGGCGGCGGACGAGGAAGCGAAGTTCGGGACATGTGGTGAAATGAGGGTATTGGTCTGTGCGCTCGAGAACACAGTTGAAATCTCCACCTACGATGAGATGATCGTATCGACCGAGGAATAAAGGCGTGATATCTTCTGCGTAGAACTGGGAGCGATCCCTCCGTTTATCAGTGCCCGATGGGGCGTAGAGATTTATGATTTTGAGTCCTTCAACTGTTATGGCCACCCCTCGCGCTGTTGGGAGGTACGCGACATCGGAAACTGCAATTCCTTCTCGGAGGAGGATGGCTGCGCCTGTGTGTTCCATAGCTGCAGGGGCGGCGTACGTCTCATATCCATAACACCCAGTCCAAGTCGCTGTCCTCAGTTCTTGTAATAGGGCGATGTCGATGTCCGCTGCTCTTAGCGTGTCACGGAGCAGTTGAAGTTTAGCATGGGAGCCGATATTATTAGTATTGATAGTAGCGATTCGGTACGCCTGATGGGAGATCCGTGCTGTTGATAGGGTCGTAGCTGGTGAAGATTGTTGTTGTGGACGCTGGAAGTCCATAGAAGTCGCAGGATTCGCCGTAGAAACTTCCCCCATTTTAGTTTTGGTCTAACGGAGAAACAGATCTCATTTCCGCATCAGATGGAGGTGGGAAATCCGTGTCATCCGCCCATGAAAGGTGTCCGACAGGTTTGACATCGGCGAGAGGTGGCAGCGCTGGCCGAGTCGGCTCAATGGCGTCGGTGACAACAGGCGTGCTATGTTCCATGGCTTCTGGGCGCGGGGCTTGCGCACGATCTCCGTTGGACTGTTCACCGTCTTGTGGATGACGTGTCTCCGTGGCAGAGGAGAAGGTGTTATAGTGTTCTCCGTCGGAGTGATGTGGCATCTCTTCGTCCTGCGGAGGGGGCTCAATGGTCGAGTCTGATGTCTTGCGGCGTTTTTTTCGTCGTTTGGGCGACTTCTGCTTTCGGCAATGAGTTTCGGTGTCTGAGGAAGGAAGAGATTCACGTCGTTCCGGTACAAAAGCCGCGGGTGCTATGATGCGGTCTTCATTCTCCAGAACACTCTCATTGGTATCCTTGTGATCTTCTAGCGTGGGTGTGTCCGGCTGTTGGACATGTTCACGGGCGGCATCGCCGGTGTCAAGGTGCTGGGACGCCTCCGGGTGTATCGGACCAGAGAGACGCTCGTGAACGGCGCCTTGTGAGGGCTGGACGTGCAGTGTCGCCGCATAGGTGACTGGAAGGGTGGTCACGGTTCTGTCGGTGTTCGTATCGTCGGGCCTTAGTTGTGTGATGCGGCGTTGCAGGCATTCATTACGGACGTGGCCTTCTTGGCCACAACCGGAACATGTTCGAGGTTGTCCGTCGTAAATGACCACCGCACGGCAGCCGCCGATAGAAATGTACGATGGAACGTGCCGTTTGAGATCGATTCGGACTTGTCTCACACCATTAAGCACCGGATACGTCGTAAACTGTGCCCATGTCTCGGCTACGTGGCTCTGGACTTTTCCGAACGGACTTAGCGCCGCGATGATTGCATCTTCAGTCACCTCGAAAGGCAGTTCGAATACACGGATCGTCCGAAGGCCAAGTCCTGCATGGTCGACATCCACAGGCCCGACGTTTCCGTCGGAGTGCCGAAATTTTAGTCCATGTCGCGTCCTTTGAATGATCTCGTTGCAGGCAGCGTCGGAAGTCATCTTAACATAAACGACGCTGCTAATGATCGATAGGTGTATGCCGATGAGTTCGTCACGCGGGATCTTCACGTCTTCGCGTAGGAAGCGTTCGACGACCAGTGCTTTGGGTCGTGCGTATTCGTTTGAGAAGGTGAACTTAAGAGTGTTCTTCCTGTAAGAGTTGGCCATTACAGCTTGTTCGACTGAGAAGCGCTGTGGCGAAGAAGTAAACAAAACACTCCGCGCGCGCAGCGGCGTGGACGGCCGAGCGCGGTGCGCACTGCTGCCCTGCCGAACGCAGACTACCAACTGAGCTACCCAAGCACGACTCACGGCTCGTCCCCACAGTTTTACTTCTGCCAGTACCTCGTCTCCTACCTTCCAAACTTTACAGTAGCTCTCCTGTGAACCTTGCAGAACTAGCACTCCTGAAAGAAAGGATACTGCGGAGACATGGCTTAGCCACAGCCTGGGGGACGTTACCAGAATGAGATTTCCACTCTGCAGCGGAGTGTGCGCTGATATGAAACTTTACAGAAGCTCTCCTGCGAACCTTAATCTGCCAGGAACTTTCATATCAGCGCACACTCCGCTGCAGAGTGGAAATCTCATTCTGGAAACGTCCCCCAGGCTGTGGGGAGGGGGCGTGAGTCGTGCTTGGGTAGCTCAGTTGGTAAAGCACTTGCCCGCGAAAGGCAAAGGTCCCGAGTTTGAGTCTCGGTTCGGCACACAGTTTTAATCTGCCAGGAAGTTTCATATCAGCGCACACTCCACTGCACAGTGGAAATCTCATTTTGGAACGTTTTTTTTGCTTCCAAGTTTGTAATTATGTACATAATTGTGCCTTTGGAACTTCAGTGGATTATTTACGACGGACTTCATCAGGATGAAGTATACTGTGGAGCAGTAATCAGAATGGCCAACTCCTTAAACAGTCGTCTAGAAGATGATTGTGGTTGACTACCACATTTTTTTTCAGCACATTTTTGATCAACGAAGACTTTCTTTCTTAAAGATGAGTTCTCCCAGAACATTATTCCATGGACATAATTGTATGAAAACATACAAAGTATGTCAACTTGTTGATTTGCTCTCCGCAAGATTTCCAATGATTCTAAGTGCAAATATGGCTGAACTAAGTTGTTTTAGGCGTTCCAAAACATTCTGTTTCCTTTTTATATTCTTATCGATATAGAAATCTAAGAAGTTTAAGAAGTTTGAACTTCCCAAATTCATGTGACTGAATTTTGTGAGAGTTATTTTTCCAAAATATCGTGAACTGTTTGTCTCTATGCTTTCTACTATATTTAAGTAATGTTTATTAAATATATTTGCTACCTGTGACTCATCATTTGTAGCCCTTCCATTCAGTTCAGTAGTGACACTGTCTTGTTCTGTGGCTGGCTGTTCCCTCTCTCGTTTCACTATGTTCCTTATAGCCGTAAGTGTGCTGTCGGAATCACTGATTTCTGACGCTATATGAAATTTCCTTGATTTTTATTAACTTTCCTTAGTAATTTTAGTAGCTTTTGTAGTGTGCAACGACTATAGGATTTATACTTATTCGTTCCAAAAGATACATTTACCTTCTCTTTTCACCAGAATATTAATCCCTGTATTGATCCTTGGTAAACTTGAGAATGTACTGGGACGGAAAGTATATATATCTAAGGAGACAAGTTTAATGTAAAGTGCTGTGTGTCCATGGAAGCAAAAGTGCAAAATATCGGCGAGCTGGTCGAGGATTTCAAAGATTATAATAGTTCTTTGCGAACGAACAGGTGTAACGTAGTTAATCATAAAATATTCCAGTCAACCGTCCGCAACTTCCACATCGTCCGACGTTTCGCTCCCACTGCTGGGATTGCCTTCAGAATTCCACTGGTGTCCCAGGATGACTGAACACTGGAATGTGACCCGAAAATTGTTTCCCACAGGTCAGCGCCAGGTTCAACTATTTACAGCATGGGGGTGGGAAATCCAGCGGCCTGGGCGCCCTGAGTGTCTAAAGGATTCCACAGTCTGTCACAACAGAGCCAACTAATCACAGTCCCACATTTAAACTGCGTATGTCCTATTTAACGTAAAAAGTGTTTCCTAAATTCAAGACATTCAGGTAAAAAGGATCGTTGTCTCACCAAGTCATCTGGGAACATCAGTTATGTCTTCGAAGCCGTAGTTAATATAAAAAGGAATTACCGGCCATTGAGACAGGATATAAATGATCTATGTTTCCGAGCTTCAAAATACGAGATGCGATTTGAAGCCTTCAATTCCTGAATTTTGCGTTCTTTAATTAGGGTATCACACTTCTGGGATCGGGGAAGTTGTCATTTAAGCAACTGACACAGGCACGTTTTCGTGAAGCGTTCGACAATAGTCGGCATAAATCAGGTCGCATGTACAGTGGTAAGATATATACTCGAAGCAATCGCGTTTGAAGCATCACATCAGGGGTAGGAAATACAACTTCAGATTAGAGCGGTAAATAATGATTTTGACCCCTGGAAGCGAATTCCTGTCAAAAGCAAGGATGAATTCTCTGGAGTCAAAATTGTTTGGCAGGTCTCGGTTTATACGACGTACAAAATGGAGCTCCGTTTCTCCAAGTGTTCATGTTACTCTTCATCCGTCTGCAGCGCTAAGTCGCATGTTTAGATTGTTATGGGATGAAGTTTCTCGCAAGAAAGTAAGTGTCGTGACTGGGTAGAATTCGCCATTTTAGTTAAGCTACAACAACTTCGTAATTTAGTCATAAATAAGAATTTTTGTATCCAAGATGGTGTGTTGAAATATTTTTATTTCCTCAGTAAATGGATCTTCTGGAAATAATGTTATTGTGCATGAACCGCACGACCATAATGAGAGCACACTCCTTTTATAAAACAAAGGTGCCACGTCAAATACATGAAATAGAGTAAATAAAACTCCATTCCATAAACAGTGTACCCAGAGTTGTAGCTACGGCCCATCAGGGAAGACTCAAGAGTCCGTTGCATAAAGTGGACGCATGAATGAGTATCTAGCCCAGCGTAAGACTGAGCGAGAGTGGGGCTACCGTACAGATTTAAGCTGTAAGCTGTAGCCTTTTGCCAAATAATTACACTGATTTTAGCACTGTAAACAAGCTGAAGAGTCTCACTGTACAACCAGTAAAGTTCATAAGTATCGCGGCTATGGGCATCCAGTATCAGTGGACCCCTTGTTCTCCTTATGTAAAGAAACCAGTCACTTGGTCTCCCTCCCCTTGCGTAAACAAACTGCACACTTGCGCTCTTCGTTTTGTTTATTTAGGATCTAATTAATGACCAAGACTATGAACTGTCAGCAGCAGCAGAGACCACCCACTAACGTCTGGGAGGATAAAAAGAAGGTTTTCACATTCGAATGTATGTATTAATCCTTAAATATTTCATTATTATTATTATTATTTTTATTATTCTTACTATTACTATGAATCTTATGTAAATCCTGACCATGGTCAGAAGACTGATCATTGATCAGACAATCAACTCAGCATGGAGAGTCTTGTAACGAAAGAATCTACCGTCTTGGATACAGAGCATCGTGGGTCCAACAAAAGACACTACTCGGATACGGTGGCGTGACACTTAGAAGATTGTGGTGAGTCGGAGCACCTGTCAGCCCAACAGACAAAAGGCAGACAGAGACTTAAATTCAACGAACCCGGAAAATTCTCTTTCTTTGAAATATTAAATAAAAATTCAATGATGAAAACTAGTAAACTGAAACACTTAACAGACGTAATGAACCAACACAAAATGCTAATAACAGCCCTTCAGGATCTTCGAAACGTAGATCACGACCCATTTGAATACCGTCTCCACAAAGGACCTCCGGGAAAAAGAGTAATAAAAAGTGTCCTGCAATTTGGAATGGGATTTCTGGTTCATAATAGCATATTATACTCAGTGGAGGACTTCTCGTCCAACTCCCCAACAACGGCAACCTTTACAATCAAAGTACAGAACGAAATATATACACTGATTAATGTCCATGTCCCAACAAATGACAAAAACACGAAAGATAAGGAAGGAACGGAAACATTTTGGTAAGAACTGGACCAACTGCTGGCCGTTGTGGCCGAGCGGTTTTAGGCCCTTCAGTCTGGAACCGAGCGACCACTACGGTCGCAGGTTCGAATACTGCCTCGGGCATAGATGTGTGTGATGGCCTTAGGGTAGTTAGGTTTAATTAGTTCTAAGTTCTAGGGGACCTCAGATATTAAGTCCCATAGTGCTCAGAGCCATTTGATTGCAACTGTACCAACTGATATCAGACATCACTGACACCCACATTAAAATATTGCTTGGAGATTTCAGTGCAAAAATTGGGAAAGAAAGAAAATATCGCACTGTTGTTGGTAAATGGGCAGCTCATAAACAGACAAACAAGAATGGTCAAAGACTAATTGAACTTTGCACAGATCATTGACTTGCTCTCGAAATTACAAGATTTAAGAGAAGACCGCACAAGTTAATGACCTGGAAATGACCTAATGTTGAAATGATGAAGTTTCAAATAGACCATGTCGCAATGGATAAAAGGTACCACAAGGAAATCTATAACGTCAAAGTCCTTCGTGGGGTGGACACCGATTCCGATCAATACATTTCAAAGATAAAAAATAAGTTAACCCCAAGAAAGAAAAGCAATCCATAAAAATTCACTAGGAGGAGAAAATATGACCCCTGCTATTTAATAAACAATGTGCTGCACTCAGAGAGATCCAAAACACTTCCAAGCGACGAAGTGAGAACGATTATTGATAAACTTAAAAATATTGTCGAAGTGATTTCCCCTGTCAGAAGAACAAAGAAACATGCCTGGTGGAATGAAGAATGTGTTAAAGCAATACAGAAAAGGCATAAAGCATGGCTGAATGATCGGGAAAAGAAAGCCGAAAATACTCGAGAAGAGCTAAGCGTTACCAGAAGACAGACGGCCAAGGAAATCAGAAGAATCAAAAGGGGCCATCAAAAAGAAACGCTAAATTTCATAGAGAAATCATTCAAACAACATATAATAACGGACTATTGTAGGATATTCAGAAAATATCAATCAAAGTGTACTCCATCCAAACTCATGATGAAAAATGAAAGTGGGAAGCTAGCGCACAGTAATCAAGACAATGCCAACATTTTAGCTGATCACTTCAAAGAATTACTAAATGCCGAGTAATCAAAAGAATACCTAGATTTCGAACCACATCCAAAAACAAAACACATCCAGGGAAGATTACACCACTAGATCTCAGTGAAGTGATCGAAGCAACTAAGTGGCTCAAGAACTACAAAACAGCAGGGGATGGTTGAAGGGGTCACTGCAACAAATATCTACTAATCCCGTATTGCTCGCCCCTGTTTTGATCACAAGTGCGGTAGACTATTCCTATATGTCTGTCAGGGCCTGAGCCCGCATCTCGTGGTCGTGCGGTAGCGTTCTCGCTTCCCACGCCCGGGTTCCCGGGTTCGATTCCCGGCGGGGTCAGGGATTTTCTCTGCCTCGTGATGGCTGGGTGTTGTGTGCTGTCCTTAGGTTAGTTAGGTTTAATTAGTTCTAAGTTCTAGGCGACTGGTGACCTCAGCAGTTGAGTCGCATAGTGCTCAGAGCCATTTGAATTTTTTTGTCAGGGCCTGAACATGGCATATTAAGACGCTGAAACTCGTTGCCCTATAAAATAAAGTTGAAAATTGACGGCTGAAATGCGTTTAATTTGACATAATCTATCGAAAAGCCGAATCCCGCAACCTTTGCTAAAATGATGGACATACAGAGACTCAATACCGGCAGGTTCGTGGCCTATCGAAACAGTGGTGAACCCGCTGCTCGTATTGCTCGGAAATCCAGGACAATCACGTGAATATAGGATCGATGGTTTTGGAAGGATTACAAGCAATGTAAAGTAGGATCTTAACGGCCTCTATGCTACTGGCATCCAAAAGGACAGATGTATTTTTCGTTTGGCGGAGCGGGATCTTACAGCCATGTTACATAGACTGAGTCAGGAAATGGGCGTGTTTGCAGCACGGGTAGTACCTACATGCACAGTGCGGCGGCGTCTAGAGCACTGATGTCTTCCAGGATGGCGACGTTTGATGGGCTTTCCCTAGCCGTTGCAGCAGAAAGAGTCGCAGTGCTAATTGTATGCCCAATACTGCATATAACGAACCTTGACCGATTGCTTTTGTCATTATCATATGGGCAAAGCACCTGGCACGATTGCATGGGCAGCCTTTGAGTACTCAACTTGTTCACCCCTAGTTCACCACCAGTTTGGACAATTTCTGAGCCGTTAAGGCAGATGACTGGATCCCATCCATGTCGTCGTGACGTTATCTTTCCTTAAGATAACGCAAAGTCGCATGATGCAGAGACTGGGAAGATCTAAAGAAAAATACCTTGATTTCTCATGTTATCGCTCAGCCAGGCGCCCATCTGTCTGCAGTGACAGACGCTACAAGAGAGAATCTGTGAGTCGTGACGGTTCGAAATTCCTAGGCTTTACATTACTCCTGGGTATATTTCGTGAAACAACAATTTCGGAAATCAGAGAAAACATTCGTTTTCTCCCATTGTGGAACATCAATGGGGAGGAATTAGAGTGCTGCGTGAGTACGCTCCACCACACACCAGAAGATCCACTGCACATTTGACAATTAAAGCTGGGAGCCTCCTACCAATCGAGTTTCAAGAAATCGAGACTGTCTATTCTTTCTTGAACCTCTCAAAAAGTTACTGTACCATTAGCTGAAAGATGATGTGGTGTGATTTTAATTGAGTTTTCTTCTTGTTCCATCCTGGCTGTTGTTTGAATACTGTCCATGAGAAATATGAGTGCTCGTATGTTCACGTATACATCCATACGACACCTTACAAAGAATAATGCGCCAAAATCTACAGCTGTCTCATGATGCCTTCTTCAGATGTACCTAGCTTGCAGTAGAATTACTACACTATCTGGGGTATTGTTCCACAGATGTACCCTACAGGTTGAAGGAGAACATCACTTTTTGTCGTCCTCATTCACGTTCCCTATCTCAGTTACACTTTGTATGGACTGTAACGACCTAGAAACGCGTCCTGGATTCATTCTATTTCCGTCACAAGTCACCTGATAAGGATACAGAATATTACATCGATTCTCTAAAAGACAAGTTATTCAATAAAAAACTCCATTTTTTTCAATAGTCTATAACCATAATGGAATATAGTAATTATTTTTCAACGTAATCCCCTCATGTTTTCTTATGCCACTGCTGGACAAGCTTCTCAATTCCATTAGCAAATATTTTTGGGGAGCTTGTGCGTATCCGGTTATGCACCGCTGCGTGAACTTTCTTATAATCAGCCTCTAAGAGCTTTCTTCAGTGGGTTGGAAATTTGATAATCTGAAGATGACGCCAGATCTGGGGAATACGTGAAGTTGGGGGGGGGGGGGGGGGGCAAGCAGACGAACTTCAGATCTCCCCGCACACATCCACGGGTGATTTTTTAATTTTCGATGTCAAATATTTTGAAACGTTCCTCGCAGACACTTTCTTGAACATCAGTACGTCATGAACAATATAGTGGGCTGGTCCGACACTAATGTTCATCGTTTCTGCAATATAACTCGCCGCAATATTCCTGTTTCCCTTTATCAACTCTAGACATGTTGTTCTCTGTCACTGCACAGGCAGAGCGTCCAGGGCGAGGAGAATCTTCAACACGATACGATAAGTTTGGAATTATCTACCCACTCGTGCATATGTGGTTAACTTAAACAACTCTCATCATATTGTACTGCCATCCGATGGTGAATTTAGTTTCAAGCCTTCTGCTCACAAAAATCTAATAACACTCCGCTGCTCCAAGTTGATGCAAACCTGCAAGAGGGCCACCATCTTGTTTCACTCATTTCCGGCATCCCGTTCACGAGACAGGCATTCCAGCCCCATCTCCTAACAGTTCTAACACACTACCAAAAAATAACATAGGAGCACGAACTTGGTCGAAGTTATGTATTTTTTGTACAACTATTCCAGTTGTTAACCGAACAAACCTTGGGGTCGCATTTGTGACGTGGTTAGTTTAACAGATAAACTGTAGATTCCCAGAACTGAAGCAACAACGTTGTCTTTCATACGTCTTCCTCATTACTGATTTATTGTGTTTGTTCTATTTCATACCGCTTGTCATTGTTTGTCTTATGTACGTGAAAGATGTTAAAAGTAATGTTACCGAATTTTTCATTTAAATATTTTTAAAGCTCTTTAAATAAAACAAATGTTACTAACGTCCTACATCTTTATTCATCATATTTACATATTTATTTCTCAGCATAGTCACCCTGTCGACGAACACTTTCTCCCAACGAGAGTCAAGTTCGTTGACACTTGCACTGTAGAATGTTTGACCTCGTTGACGGAGCCACAATGTCACATTTGGTTGCACCGCTTCATCACTGTCAAAGTGACGTCCCCGAAAGTGTTCTTTAAGTTTTGGAAACAGATGAAAATCAGATGGAGCAAAGTCCAGACTGTATGGAGCATGATCGATGGCAGTGAACCCAAGGCGTTGGACTCTTACACATGTTGCAGCGCTCATGTGTGGTCAGGAATTCTCATGTCTGGAACTCTTCCAATTCGAAACACGATTGCAGCACGCTGCTTCACAAGCACCAGCATAGTGACGTTAAACACAGCTATGTTGCACGGTACAGTTCGGTCCCTTCCAGCAACAAAGGGTTTCAAATATGTGGACATGAAGAATAAAGATGTAGAATGTTAAAAAGGTTAGCTTTATTGGCAGTGCTTTAGAAGTTTTCAAATATGTGGACATGAAGAATAAAGATGTAGAATGTTAAAAAGGTTAGCTTTATTGGCAGTGCTTTAGAAGTTTTCACACAAAAAAACCGGAGACATTAGTTTTCAGCACGTCCTCGTAGTTTTATCACTAATGTGTTCATATTATAATGTCGGTTCTGTTCGCCTGTGCACGCTATTGCAATAAACCATATTAAAGGAGAAGACCATGCCGACTGCTAGTGGAAATACTTCCACAATTTTTCCCTAACATTCTGTAACCGCGGACATTACTTTGTTTTATTTATTTACACGTCCGTAGGACCAAAATGAAGAACAAATCTCCAATGTCATGGAACGTGTCAGTACATGAAATTACAACATAAAAGTGACACTTCCTGGCAGATTAAAACTGTGTGCCGGACCGAGACTCGAACTCGGGACCTTTGCCTTTCGCGGGCAAGTGCTCTACCAACTGAGCTACCCAAAAACGACTCACGCCCCGTCATCACAGCTTTACTTCTGCCAGTATCTCGCCTCCTACCTTCCAAACTTTACAGAAGCTCTCCTGCGAACCTTGCAGAACTAGCACCACTGAAAGAAAGGATATTGCAGAGACATGGCTTAGCCACAGCCTAGGGGATGTTTCCAGAATGAGATTTACACTCTGCAGTGGAGTGTGCGCTGATATGAAACTTCCTGGCAGATTAAAACTGTGTGCCGGACCGAGACTCGAACTTGGGACCTTTGGTAGAGCACTTGCCCGTGAAAGGCAAAGGTCCCGAGTTCGAGTCTCGGTCTGGCACACAGTTTTAATCTGCCAGGTAGTTTCATATCAGCGCTTTTTCGCAAAATTTCAATTACAGCCAGTATGGACAGAGAAATTAAGAAGAAATTTTAACGTCGAGTCCAGGACGCATTCAGGAAGACTACAAGATTAAATGCCAACACATTGCCGTTAGCTGAAGACACAAAATCTGAATAAGTGTCCGCTATCATTTTTACACAGTTTTTATTACAATTTTCCGTCAAGATCGCTATTTTAATTTCTTCGTTAATTGGTTTCAGCTGTTGCCATGATCATATTTTCTTAAAACATAAGATAAAAACAGAACATTGGATATGAACTACATAACTTTTAGAAAACTATTGGATATATACAGTACAACATACTTAACTTTACGTGTGTTTTTTCGGATACGTTGTGGCCAGCCAGATGTTCGTCATACACAAGTGCTGTACGAACGGACAGCATATGCTGGTTTCAAGTTCCAAGCTGACACTCGTAGGTGACGTTGGTGGTGACATCACATCATTGTCCTTAGCACATGGTTAAAACAAGTACGTGGTTGTTGCAATACCAATAATATACAGAACATTGAATACTAGAGTAGTTATGTCATGTACTAAAATAATCTGCAGTATTTAGACCGTATATAAGCAACAGTGAGTGTCTTATGACCAAAAATTCGACAAGCTGTGGGGCAAGTGGGTAAATATACATATAAAAACACTAAATCTGAAAATTTAAAAAATAAGAACGAAAAGTAAAAGCCATATACACTGACTGAAAATAAATCTAAACACCTAAAATAATTAATAATTAAATAATTTAATATTTAAGTGACTAAAATTGTAAGATCAAAGGTTAATTTATGCCCTAAAGAAGCCACTACAAATGTGAAATGATGGAACATTAATACGCGGTGTAACCGCCAGAGTGTTGAATGCAAGCGCACAAACATGTATGTATTGTGTTGAACAGGTGCCGGACGTCAGTGTGTGGGATGGAATTCCATGCCTATTGCACTTGGCCGGTCAATATGGGGACAGTTAAAGCTGTTTGTGGAGGACGCTGGAACTGTCGTCCGATGATGTCCCATACGTACTCTATTGGAGACATCTGGAGATTATGTACTCCTAGACAACATGTGCACTCTCTGTAGTCAACCATGGTCTAGGGGTAGCGTCGTTGATTCATAATTAAAACGTCTTCGGTCCCGGGTTCGATCCCCGCCACTGCCTAAATTTTGACAAATAATCAGCATTGGCGGCCGAAGACTTCCGGCATAAGAAGTCAGCCTCATTCTGCCAACGGCCTTGTCAAAGAGGGCGGAGGAGCGGATAGAGGTTCAGGGCACTCTCTTGTCCTAGGGGTGGGAAATTGCCCCTAAAGGCGGACGAATCAGCAATGATCAACGACATGAGGATGCAGAAGGCAATGGAAACCACTGCATTAAAGACACGTAACGTGTATCCACAGGACATGTGGCCTGTAATTGAAGTGTCATGACGATCTCTCCATTGGCAAAAGATTCCGGAATAGTCCCCCCTTCGGATCTCCGGGAGGGGACTGCCAAGGGGGAGGTTACCATGAGAAAAAGATTGAATAATCTACCAAAGGATAACGTTCTACGAGTCGGGGCGTGGAATGTCAGAAGCTTGAACGTGTTAGGGAAACTAGAAAATCTGAAAAGGGAAATGCAAAGGCTCAATCTAGATATAGTAGGGGTCAGTGAAGTGAAGTGGAAGGAAGACAAGGATTTCTGGTCAGATGAGTATCGGGTAATATCAACAGCAGCAGAAAGTGGTATAACAGGTGTAGGATTCGTAATGAATAGGAAGGTAGGGCAGAGGATGTGTTACAGTGAACAGTTCAATGACCGGGTTCTAATCTGAATCGACAGCAGACCAACACCGACAACGACAGTTCAGGTATACATGCCGACGTCGCAAGCTGAAGATGAACAGATAGAGAAAGTGTATGAGGATATTGAAAGGGTAATGCGGTATGTAAAGGGGGACGAAAATCTAATAGTCATGGGCGACTGGAATGCAGTTGTAGGGGAAGGAGTAGAAGAAAAGGATACAGGAGAATATGGGCTTGGGACAAGGAATGAAAGAGGAGAAAGACTAATTGAGTTCTGTAACAAGTTTCAGCTAGTAATAGCGAATACCCTGTTCAAGAATCACAAGAGGAGGCTTCATACTTGGAAAAGGCCAGGAGATACGGGAAGATTTCAATTAGATTACATAATGGTCAGACAGAGATTCCGAAATCAGATACTGGATTGTAAGGCGTACCCAGGAGCAGATATAGACTCAGATTACAATATAGTAGTGATGAAGAGTAGTCTGAAGTTCAAGACATTAGTTAGGAAGAATCAATACGCAAAGAAGTGGGATACGGAAGTACTAAAGGAATGACGAGATACGTTTGAAGTTCTCTAACGCTATAGATACAGCAGTAAGGAATAGCGCAGGAGACAGTACAGTTGAAGAGGAATGGACATCTCTAAAAAGGGCCATCACAGAAGTTGGGAAGGAAAACATAGGTACAAAGAAGGTGGCTGCGAAGAAACCATGGGTAACAGGAGAAATACTTCAGTTGATTGATGAAAGGAGGAAGTACAAACATGTTCCGGGAAAATCAGGAATTCATAAATACAAGTTGCTGAGGAATGAAATAAATAGGACGTGCAGGGAAGCTAAGACGAAATGGCTGCAGGAAAAATGTGACGACATCGAAAAAGATATGATTGTCGGAAGGACAGACTCAGCATACAGAAACGTCAAAACAACCTTTGGTGACATTAAAAGCAACGGTGGTAACATTAAGAGTGCAACGGGAATTACACTGTTAAATGCAGAGGAGAGAGCAGATAGGTGGAAAGAATACATTGAAAGCCTCTATGCGGGTGAAGATTTGTCTGATGTGATAGAAGAAGAAACAGGAGTCGATTTAGAAGAGATAGGGGATCCAGTATTAGAATCGGAATTTAAAAGAAGAGATAGATAACATTCCATCAGACTTTCTAAAATCATTGGGGGAAGTGGCAACAAAACGACTATTCACGTTGGTGTGTAGAATATATGAGTCTGGCGACATACCATCTGACTTTCGGAAAAGCATTATCCACACAATTCCGAAGACGGCAAGAGCTGACAAGTGCGAGAATTATCGCACAATCAGCTTAACAGCTCATGCATCGAAGCTGCTTACAAGAATAATATACTGAAGAATGGAAAAGAAAATTGAGAATGCGCTAGGTGACGGTCAGTTTGGCTTTAGGAAAAGTAAAGGGACGAGAGAGGCAATTCTGACGTTATGGCTAATAATGGAAGCAAGGCTAAAGAAAAATGAAGACACTTTCATAGGATTTGTCGACCTGGAAAAAGCGTTCGACAATATGAAATGGTGCAAGCTGTTTGAGATTCTGAAAAAAGTAGGGGTAAGCTATAGGGAGAGACGGGTCATATACAATATGTACAACAACCAAGAGGGAATAATAAGAGTGGACGATCAAGAACGAAGTGCTCGTATTAAGAAGGGTGTAAGACAAGGCTGTAGCCTTTCACCCTTACTCTTCAATCTGTACTTCGAGGAACCAATGATGGAAATAAAAGAAAGGTTCAGGAGTGGAATTAAAATACAAGGTGAAAGGATATCAATGATACGATTCGCTGATGACATTGCTATCCTGAGTGAAAGTGAAGAAGAATTAAACGATCTGCTGAACAGAATGAACAGTCTAACGAGTACACAGTATGGTTTGAGAGTAAATCGTAGAAAGACGAAGGTAATGAGAAGTAGTAGAAATGAGAACAGCGAGAAACTTAACATCAGGATTGATGGTCACGAAGTCAATGAAGTTAAGGAATTCTGCTACCTAGGCAGTAAAATAACCAATGACGGACGGAGCAAGGAGGACATCAAAAGCAGACTCGCTATGGCAAAAAAGGCATTTCTGGCCAAGAGAAGTCTACTAATATCAAATACCTGCCTTAATATGAGGAAGCAATTTCTGAGGATGTACGTCTGGAGTACGGCATTGTATGGTAGTGAAACATGGACTGTGGGAAAATCGGAACAGAAGAGAATCGAAGCATTTGAGATGTGGTGCTATAGACGAATGTTGAAAATTAGGTGGACTGATAAGGTAAGGAATGAGGAGGTTCTACGCAGAATCGGAAAGGAATATGTGGAAAACACTGATAAGGAGAAGGGACAGGATGATAGGACATCTGCTAAGACATGAGGGAATGACTTCCATGTTGTTAGAGGGAGCTGTAGAGGGCAAAAACTGTAGAGGAAGACAGAGATTGGAATACGTCAAGCAAATAATTGAGGACGTAGGTTGCAAGTGCTACTCTGAGATGAAGAGGTTAGCACAGGAAAGGAATTCGTTGCGGGCCGCATCAAACCAGTCAGTAGACTGATAAAAAAAAATTAAAAAAAAAAAAAAACGTGGGCGAGCATTTGCCTGTTGGAAAATCCTCCCTGGATTGGTGTTCATCGGAAGCACAACAGTCCGAATAACCAGATTTGCAGCACTCTGGACTTGCATGCGGGAGCACGACGGTTCAATCCCGCGTCCGGCCATCCTGATTTGGGTTTTCCGCGATTTCCCTAAATCGCTCCAGGCAAATGCCAAGATGGTTACTCTTAAAGTGCACGGCCGACTTCCTTCCCCATCCTTCCCTAATTCGATGAGACCGATGACCTCGCTGTTTGGTCTCTTCCCCCACACAACCCGACCCAACCCTCCAGGTATAGGTCTAGCGTGTCTAGCACACAGACTCGTAGCGGTTAGATCCTCGATTGGCCTGCTCCTAATCAACACACCGCCGTCATTGTCATCGAGGTGGAACCAGCTTTCTTCAGAAAAGACAACAGAACTACACCCTCTCCTCCAATGAGCTCTCGCTTGACACCACTGAAGTGGCAAATGACGGTGGTTTGAGATCAGTGGAATACACTCTACACGGCGTCTGGCTTGGAACTGTCCTTGAAGTAACCGATTTGTAACAGCAAGGTGTAACACTGTGGTGCCAACAGCAGTTCACATTGCTCCTGCAGATGTAGTACGATATTCCAGAGCTATAAACCGAACGTGATTGTCTTCCCTTTCGGTAGTGGCAAGTGGCTGTACGGAACACCGACTTCTTGCGACAGTGTATTTTCGTGACCACCGCTACCAGTAATCTTGTACGGTGGCTATATTCTTGCCTAGTCTTTCTGCAATATTGCAGAAGGAACATACAGCTTCTAAACCAATTACATGACCTCGCACGAAATCATTGAATTGTCACTAATACCATCATTGTCACCTTAAAGTCATTCTTGACTATCAATTCACCACGTCCAATTTAAAAGCAAACCTCGTTTGCACCATCATAGTGGCGCTGCTAGTCATAGAAAAAATCCTGAGCCGGCCGGTGTGGTCGAGCAGTTCTAGGCGCTTTAGTCAGGTTTTTTGGTTCAAATGGCTCTGAGCACTATGGGACTTAACATCTGAGGTCATCAGTCCCCTAGAACTTAGAACTACTTAAACCTAACTAACCTAAGGACATCACACACATCCATGCCCGAGGCAGGTTTGGAACATGGGACCGTAGCAGTCGCGCGGTTCCGGACTGAAGGGCCTAGAACCGCTCTGTCACCGCAGCCGGCAGTAGATGGATAAACGAAACACATATAAGGTGCAGCCTGTAAAGCAGGCCACTTAGGATATAGCACAGCAACTAGGCATAAGGTCATCACTGCACAGAATGCCGTTCGAGACAAATTACAGTTGCAGTTCTGTCTATACCTTCATTCAGTTTTCTTTTTTTTGTCAATAACAAGAAACCTGTACTATGAGTGATTCCAGAAATCTGCAAATATCTTTACAAAATCATTGAATGACATGTCAGTTCCTACACGCACCTGTAAATGTGTTTTAGATTCAAACTGTTATGTCTAAAAGCTATTCTGAGAGTTTAACTAACCCTCACCAACTGTCTTGGGATTGTAGAACGTATCTGACTCAAATAAAATATGTTAATAAGCATAGGATTACCAAAACAGATATACCGCAGAATCTGATCTTATTTTTCCACAGGATCATCGTCAAATATGAACACTGTGTTTGGCTTTACTTGTTCTGGTGTGGGAAGTTGAATGCTTTGACTGAATGTCATGTATGTTACATCATGAACAGCCTGCAGTGTCTTTTGCAGCAGCTGGTACTTGGGTTGAAATAGTGTTTTTGTAAATACACATACATGCCCGGGGGTGTTAGCAGTGACATGAGAACATTTGTCTTTCCACCTTTGGATGGACCTACAATTATTACTCTCAAGTTTCCATGTACGAGTAGTCTATTCCTCTTCTTCTGGTCTTCTTCCACGGCATCACAGGCCTAGTCACTTAAAAAAAAGTTCTGATGCTTCACACACCTGGCCGTGATGCCGACAATATACTATGTAAGGTTTTGGTGTGCAATAAAGTTTTATAGGAAAATGAGCACTTGTTCTAAATAATCTGCAAGCTCATTGTATACATGGAGATAGCTCATCATGTCTTTATAAACAGTTCGAACACACAGCAGCACATGATTCAGTCTTTCCAGCACAAGGGATAGCACCATCCATAGGCCAAACAAGTTTGTAACAGTGGAGTGTTGCAGATAAATGGATCGACCTCCGGCTCTCACCATGAGTGTCACACTGTTGTACAATGATATAGATAAGTGCTCGTATTAAAAAGAGTGTAAACCAAGGATGTAGCCTTTCCCTCCTACTGTTCAATCTGTACATCGAGGAAGCAATGGTGGAAATAAAAGAAAGGTTCAGGAGTGGAATTAAAATTCAAGGAGAAAGGATATCAATCTACATATACATTCATACTCCTCAAGCCACCTGGCGGTGTGTGGCGGAGGGCTGATGCCACTGCTATCCTGAGTGACAGTGAAGAAGAATTACATGATCTAATGAACGGAATGAACCGTCTAATGGTTACAGAGTATGGACTGAGAGTAAATCGAAGAAAGACGAAGGTAATGAGAAGTAGTAGAAAACACACTAGACCTCTTAGCCACAAACAATCCACAGCTAGTAGAGAGCATCATGACTGATACAGGGATTAGTGATCACAAGGTCGTTGTAGCTAGGCTCAATACCGTTTCTTCCAAATCCACCAGAAACAAACGCAAAATAAATTTATTTAAAAAAGCGGATTAAGTGTCACTAGAAGCCTTCCTAAGAGACAATCTCCATTCGTTCCGAACTGACTATGCAAATGTAGACGAGATGTGGCTCAAATTCAAAGATATAGTAGCAACAGCAATTGAGAGACTCATACCTCATAAATTGGTAAGAGATGGAACTGATCCCCCATGGTACACAAAACAGGTCCGAACGCTGTTGGATAGGCAACGGAAAAAGCATGCGAAGTTCAGAAGAACGCGAAATCCCGAAGATTCGCTAAAGTTTATAGACGCGCGAAATTTGGCACGGACTTCAATGCGAGATGCCGTTAATACGTTCCACAACGAAACATTGTCTCGAAATTTGGTAGAAAATCCGAAGAAATTCTGGTCGTATGTAAAGTACACAAGCGGCAAGACCCAGTCAATACCTTCGCTGCGCAGTGCCGATGGTACTATTACCGACGACTGTGCCGCTAAAGCGAAGTTCTTAAACCAGTTTTCCGAAATTCCTTCACCAGGGAAGACGAATGGAATATTCCAGTATTAGAAACATGAACAGCTGCTAGCATGAGTTTCTTAGAAGTAGATACCTTAGGGGTTGCGAAGCAACTCAAATCGCTTGATACGGCAAGTATTCAGGTCCAGATTGTATACCGATTAGGTTCCTTTCAGATTACGCTGATACAATAACTCCCTACTTAGCAATAATATACAACCGCTCGCTCACCGGTAGATCTGTACCTGCAGACTGGAAAATTGAGCAGGTCGCACCAATGTTTAAGAAGGGTAGTAGGAGTAATCCATCGAACTACAGACCTATATCATTGACGTCGGTTTGCAGTAGGGTTTTGGAGCATATACTGTATTCAAACATCATGAATCACCTCGAAGGGAACGATCTATTGATACGTAATCGGCATGGTTTCAGAAAACATCGTTCTTGTGCAACGCAGTTAGCTCTTTATTCGCACGAAGTAATGGCCGCTATCGACAGGGGATCTCAAGTTGATTCCGTATTTCTAGATTTCCGGAAAGCTTTTGACACCGTTCCTCACAAGCGACTTGTAATCAAGCTGCGGGCCTATGGGGTATCGTCTCTGTTGTGCGACTGGATTCGTGATTTCCTGTCAGGAAGGTCACAGTTCGTAGTAATAGACGGCAAATCATCGAGTAAAACTGAAGTGATATCAGGTGTTCCCCAGGGAAGCGTCCTGGGACCTCTGCTGTTCCTGATCTATATAAATGACCTGGGTGACAATCTGAGCAGTTCTCTTAGGTTGTTCGCAGATGATGCTGTAATTTACCGTCTAGTAAGGTCATCCGAAGACCAGTATCAGTTGCAAAGCGATTTAGAAGAGATTGCTGTATGGTGTGGCAGGTGGCAGTTGACGCTAAATAACGAAAAGTGTGAGGTGATCCACATGAGTTCCAAACGAAATCCGTTGGAATTCGATTACTCGATAAATAGTACAATTCTCAAGGCTGTCAATTCAACTAAGTACCTGGGTGTTACAATTACGAACAACTTCAGTTGGAAAGACCACATAGATAATATTGTGGGGAAGGCGAGCCAAAGGTTGCGTTTCATTGGCAGCACACTTAGAAGATGCAACAAGTCCACTAAAGAAACAGCTTACACTATACTCGCTCGTCCTCTGTTAGAGTATTGCTGCGCGGTGTGGGATCCTTAGCAGGTGGGATTGACGGAGGAAATCGAAAGGGTGCAAAAAGGGCAGCTCTTTTTGTATTATCACGTAAAAGGGGGGTGGGGTGGGGGGGGGGGGGGAGTGTGGCAGATATGATACGCGAGTTGGGATGGAAGTCATTAAAGCAAAGACGTTTTTCGTCGCGGCGAGATCTATTTACGAAATTTCAGTCACCAACTTTCTCTTCCGAATGCGAAAATATTTTGTTGAGCCCAACCTACATAAGTAGGAATGATCATCAAAATAAAATAAGAGAAATCAGAGCTCGAACAGAAAGGTTTAGGTGTTCGTTTTTCCCGCGCGCTGTTCGGGAGTGGAATGGTAGAGAGATAGTATGATTGTGGTTCGATGAACCCTCTGCCAAGCACTTAAATGTAAATTGCAGAGTAATCATGTAGATGTAGATGAGAACAGCGAGAAACTTAACGTCAGGATTGATGGTCAGAAAGTAGATGAAGTTAAGGAATTCTGCTACCTAGACAGTAAAATAACCAATGATGGACGGAGCGAGGAGGACATCAAAAGCAGACTAGCAATGGCAAAAAGGGCATTCCTGGCCCAGAGAAGTCTACTAATATCAAATATCGGCCTTAATTTGAGGAAGAAATTTCTCAGAATGTTCGTCTGGAGTACAGCATTGTATGGTAGTTTAACCGTGAATTTACTTTCAAAATCTTTTCTTAAAGAATTTACTTTATTTACTAGCGATTCATCAAGAACATTAACACATTTAATCACACTAGATGAATGTGGAAGTAGTTGCCAGGAAGTAACTGATGGAAAATGAAATTACTTTTAACAAACGTGAATTTAATTCCTAAGAGCTTTTTCAAAACAGATTTAAAATTATATGCAGAACAACGCCCTCGAAATATCAAGTTCCAATTTTATTTAGAGGCAAACAGAACAATATTAACAGTATGAGCCTTCGGGCTGAGAAAAATGGTTCAAATGGCTCTGAGCACTATGGGACTTAACGTATGAGGTAATCAGTCCCCTAGAACTTACAACTACTTAAACCTAACTAACCTAAGGAGATCACACACATCCATGCCCGAGGCAAGATTCGTACCTGCGACCGTAGTGGCCGCGCGGTTCCAGACTGAAGCGCCTAAAGCCGCTCGGCCTCTCCGGCAGGGCGGGCTGACAAGTTTAGGTGGCGGTGGTTAGTGTTTAACGTCCCGTCGACAACGAGGTCATTAGGGACGGAGCGCAAGCTCGGGTTAGGGAAGGATTGGGAACGAAATCGGCCGTGCCCTTTCAAAGGAACCATCCCGGCATTTGCCTGAAACGATTTAGGGAAATCACAGAAAACCTAAATCAGGATGGCTGGAGACGGGATTGAACCGTCGTCCTCCCGAATGCGAGTCCAGTGTGCTAACCACTGCGCCACCTCGCTCGGTCTGAGAAGTTTGCCTGCTCCCTTTCAACACGGCCGTGGTCATGACTGCTCACAACAACCTCTGAAAGAGTACAATGGTGCAAATATGCAACACACGAGATTACTTTAAGCTAAAAATTTTTTAACAACTCACACAAACACGTAAACTATGCACCCCATAACAGGGATGGAAATGGTACAACACTCAAATAATTTGCGTCCGATGGTGGAATTTTCTTTTTTTTTTTTTAAAGGACACTTACGGTGGAAGGGTGGCAACCTTATAACCTAAAATGACTATTTAAATAAAACCCATGAAATACAGACTTACATAAAATGTACAACATGCTGTACATTACACATACCGCCTCGCAAGATGATAGGCAAGATAAAAACATATTTGAGGAATTCGGCCTTACACCTTAATTCTATAAATTCGTTAAAACCGAATGCGACAAACATGGCAGAGGCAGCTATTAACGTACGGCAGACCGACAGACAGACAGATAGACACTAACTGCCTAACAAATGCGGACGGGAGACAGACGAGCAAGCTGGGAACGAGAGACTGACCAAGAAAACTAGAATTTAACAATTAACTGAAACAACATATCACGAATCACTTAACTTCTAATTACTGAGATTTCTGGCGAAGACCTGGCGCAACACCTCCAAAACGCTCTCCCGAAACTTCCGCTGCCAGCCGCTTCAACGGACGCAGGAAGGCGCGCCGATCTCCCGTCTCACGACGTCGCAGCTCGCACCGGCCAGACCGACGTCGTGGGTTGACTCCTGTTGTTCTCGTGTCGGCCGCGAAGCCACTACGCCTCGCTATACGGCGCGGCCACTGGACTTACGTGGCGACCTCACATACGCCGACACTCCAGGCGGACAAGTCATCTTGTGACCGACCGACCGATCGATCCTACCGCCAATGCCCATTGCCTGAGCAAACTCGAACAGACTGGCGGCCTAACACATACTAGCGCTCCGGACGACAGGCAAACACTAACCGCCTCACTAATGCAGACGAGAGACAGACCCAGACAAACTTGGCTGACCAACTGCCCAGACTCGCCCTGCCCGACAGACTCACCACCAGACTCACTCCGACTGACCGACTCAGACTCACCGACTGCCGATTTTTTTTGGTTTCTTTCTTTATTGTATTTCAATTCCCGATCGGGGCAGGCTGGCAGCAGCACATGCGCTGCTCTTCAGCCGAAAGACATAGGACAAACAATAGAAAACCTTTAAAAATAACGAAGGAGAGAATATGGTGAACATAGATATAAAAAAGGGGGAACATCATGGAAGGCAATAGACAAAAAACGGGTTTACTGTAAAATGGAGATAAAAAACTTTAAAAGAAGCACACACAAAAAGCCACACACTGCGACAATTAAAAGAACCCAAGGCACAGTATGGCTGGAGCATAAAAGGTATCGATGGATGGCGTAGCACATAACAAACACTGATGGCGAACCTCAAGGCAGTACACAATTACAATCACACCTCTTGACGTACAGGAGAAACAGCACTAAACACAACACTGATGTGGCACACTGACAATGATCAAAATGGAGGATCTGCCAGGCGCAAGGAGATGAGACTGGAAGAAGGGAGGGAGGGAGGGGAAGAGAGGGGAGAGATGGGAGGGGAGTGCGCTGGAGAGGGCTAGGTAGGGAGGGATATGGGAAGGAAAGAGGCAAGTATAGGGTGCAGGGTCTCAGGGGTGGGGGGGGGGGAAGGAGGAAAATCAGCTCTGGGAGAGGAAAAAGGGGGCCCTGGGGAGGGGGGTGGACAAGGCCAGGTTATAGTTGGAAGGAAGGGTAGATGTCACAGCAAAGTTCGTCATCTGGGAGGGGGAGGTGTTGGAAATTGCCCTGATGAAGGAGATGGAGGGTGTGGAGATGGGGAGAGGGATACAGCGATAGAGGCGCGGCAATGATCAGGGGTTGGAGAGGAGGGAGGAAACCAGGGGGTGTGGGGGATCAAGCCTGCGGACAATGTAAAGGATGCGGAGATGTTGGAGGAACAGGAGGAGGTGGGGGAAGGGGATCAGTTCATACAGGAGCCGTGTGGGGGAAGGAAGGCGGTTACGGAAGGCAAGGCGGAGCACATGGCGTTCAAGGATTTGGAGGGCCTTGTAAAAGCGGGTGGGGATGGAGATCCAGCCAACGCTGGCATAAGAGAGGATAGGACGGATGAGGGATTTGTAGGTGTGGAGGATGGTAGAAGGATACAATCCCCATGTCCGGCCAGACAGGAGTTTCAGAAGGCGGAGGCGGGAATGGGCTTTCTGCTGGACGGTCTGGAGATGAGGGGTCCAGGTGAGGTGTCGGTCGAGGGTGAGGCCAAGGTATTTCAGGGTGGGACAACCATAAAGGGTGAGGTAGACATCATGGAGGCGAAAGTACCGAGTGGTGTGGCCTATGATGATTGCCTGGATTTTGGAGGGGTTGACACGGAGGAACCACTGGCTACACCAAGTGGTGAACTGGTTAAGGTGGGTTTGGAGGGTACGTTGGGACTGTTGAAGGGTAGGATAGAGAGCCAGGAAGGCGGTGTCATCAGCATACTGGAGAAGGTGGACTGGTGGGGGTGGCTTGGGCATATCAGCCGTATACAAGATATAAAGGAGAGGGGAGAGGACAGAACCGACTGCCGAGCTCATAGCGTCCCTTAAATGCACGTGAACAGGCAACTTTTCCCCTTTGCCATCAGAGGGAGACACCAAAGCTGCGATTGCCACAGCGGCACCACCGCCAGAAACGGAAGGCGACTGCTTTACACTACGCGCTGCGGCGCGCTCTTCAAAACAGCAAATTTTACCAAGGCTCAGTAGTGAAACATGGACTATGGGAAAACAGGAACAGAAGAGAATCGAAGCATTTGAGATGTGGTGCTAGAGACGAATGTTAAAAATTTGGTGGACAGATAAGATGAGGAATGAGGAGGTTCTACGCAGAATCGGAGAGGAAAGGAACATGTGGAAAACACTGATAAGGAGAAAGGACATGAGGAAATGACTTCCATGGTATTAGAGGGAGCTGTAGAGGGCAAAAACTCTAAAGGAAGACAGAGATTGGAATAAATCTAGCAAGTGATTGAGGACATAGGTTGCAAGTGCTACTCTGAGATATAGAGGCTAGCACAGGAGAAGAACTCATGGTGGGCCGCATCAAACCAATTAGAAACTGATGACAAAAAAGGTAGGGTCAGACCAATGCAGAAAATGTCCAGAGATGGGGGATACTGGGTCATCCGTTGTTTATTGCAGGATTCTACACGACACAGGTCCGTAAACCACCCTTTAATACTAGTCAATGAATTTTTAACCTCTAACACCAGTCACAGTCCACTGATGCCTCTATACAAATATTTAAGCGCTTTGAGCCACTAGGTGTTAAATTTTAAGTTGCAGTGAAAAGCAGTAGAGCACTGGGAGGAAATGGTTGCTTCTCATCTACCACAGTAATGTTCTGTCCTTGCAGTAACACCAGAATGTTCTGGGATGGTGCTCACAGAGGGAGAGGTTAATTAATCTATTTATTTAATTAATTAGTCAATTAATTTGATATCAAAATTGCCTTTGTATCTGCAAGGGGAGTTCCCAGAACTGTGGGGGAGGAGGAGGGGGACAGTGAGGTGGAGGGAGAGGGGAATGGATTGGGAGGTTTTTTGGAGGGAGAGATCATTCACAGGGGGTCATAATCCACTTAACAGAACAATAGCTTAAGAACCTGTCCGTCAAAAGAGAACGGTAGGTTCGCCCCTGGATGTATGCTTGACCCTGACGTAGGAAAGCTGTACTAACAGAATGTGCTGATGCTATCTTTAATCTACTTCTGCGGTGTATGAATTATTGGTGAGTGCAGTCAAGAAATGGGCCCTTGAGTAGATATATACTGAGAGGATCCAAATTGCTGTTTTGTTCTTAGAACTGCGAGTACCCAAGGATCAAATTGTCGACAACGTATTATGCTGAGGTCCAAGGATCGATCTCGCATCAACTTTGATAGCAAACCCTCCACCTTTGACAATTAAGTGCGTTTGTTTCCAGCGTTGAGGAACTTAGTACGCTGATAATTAGCAGGTTCAATTATCTTTTGGTTGTCTTGGAGCTAGTGGCCCTTCGGTGCAACCTAAATTCGATAGCGTCCTTCGACAACGATCTAAAGCCTGTTTTCGTTGCTGGCATATGAGACAATTAGTTCTTGAATGTCCAGTTCAGTGACAAGGGGAGGTAGACAGTTGATAGTGTCGGAAGTCAAAAAAGGAGTTCATACCTTCCTTTCCTGGGCGTTGTCGTAGGACTGGGGGTGTAGTGGGTGAGACCTTACAATTTGTTTATGCTAATTTGAATCATGAGCCATTTTGCGCCCTTTTTGATTGTGGGAGCTCAATGCCACTGTTGGACTGAGTATCGATCTCTATGTAAGTTTGTTCACTTACAAACTTCTTCTCGGAAATGTCAAGCTGTTAGCGCCCATCAGCTGCTGTAAGTCGGTGGGTTTGTAGTTAGATTGAGTACTGGGAAGTTTTCCTGACCTGTTAAGTTGTTAGTTAGGATTGATGTTAGTTAGGATTAATGTTGGATGGTCAACAATGTGACTTTTGTTTCGGGGAGCGAATCGGTTTATGGTCATGCAATGTTTCATTGCCTGTGTGTCCTGTTTTGCCTGCTACTGGGTGTTATTAACAGAGTCATTTGGAGATGCGACGAAGGTACTAATTGTCGTAGGTGCTCGATAAATTTCCGAAACCCCTCACCAACAGGACTGGCATGACTAATAAGATCCAGTACAAAATCCGGTTGACTGGCGATTGACTACGTGCCCTGATAGACAGCATGTTGCGTGAGGGGGCCGTAAGACCTTCCACCTCTCCCTGTGTATTACCAATATTCTTGGTTCCTAAGGGTAATAAGCAAGAGTTTCGACTGCAAGTTGACTACAAGTTGGAACCGAAAGGGTTATCTTGGAATCTGTGCCTTCACCTGATGGTCATCATTGTTTCACATGGTTTGCTGGAGCAAGGTATTTCACCGTTTTGGATCCGAACCAAGCCTATTACCAAATTCCGTTGTCAGGGGATTCCAGACACATTACTTCCTTCTGTACTGGAATCTCTCCGAATTTAACTGGGTTCCGTTTGGTCTGCTGACAGGAGCGGCTGTTTTATCAAGGTACTGGATCGGGTGCTCGGCGACTTAAAATTTAACTGTGCAAATAACTACTAAGACGATGTTTTAATCTATAACCGTACCTTTGTGGAACACTTTCGATAGTTGGAAGCAGTGTTAGAGAGGTTTAGGGAGGCAGGTTTGACCGTGAAACCTTCTAATGTTACATTAGCCCTCTTTCCAGGCCACTTAGTTTCTGCTGAAGGGGTTAGGATAGATAAGGAATGTATAAAAAATACGTGAAAATTTCCTCTTTCTGTTAATAAAAAGGGGTCGCCAGATTCATTGTGATGGCCAATTGTTTCCGCAAATACTTTTTCCTCGTATGAGCCTTACTGCGCACAACTGGCCGCCCCTCTCACTGAATTACACGGGAAAGGAATTAGTCTCCGTTGGGGTCAAACTCAACAGGCATCCTTCAAAGCTATTAAGTAAGCTATTAGTAATCCGCCCTTCCTGGCTACCACCAACTTCGAGTTGCCCTTTGTGGTCGGCATAGAGCATCCCCCTGCAAGAGGTGGAAGGAGAATGTATACTGGTTTCCTATGCTTCTGGAGCGTTGTCCCCAGGCGAGCTTAAGCTTTCTGCCTACGAATGGGAGGTGCTAGCTGTGCTTTCCGCTGTAGAAAAGTTTAAGTTTTACCTCGAGCTCCGCGAGTTTTTACTCAAAACTGATAATCAGGCTCTCAGTTATGTCTTGGCACACCCACCCATAAGAGGGGTCGTGTAGCTCGCTGGGCTGTTCGGCGAAGCATATTCGTGACACCAACAGTCAGGTGGCCGACGCCCTGAGTCGGATGTTGAATGGGTTCAGCAGTCAGGGAAGTATTCCGGTCCGCAGAATTGTGTAGGTGGGATACTATCCGAAGTCCTAGAACTTTTCAGGGACCTCAGGCAAAGACAGGACAGGATTAAGGCTTTTAAGAAAGAACTATTGAACGGGGAACAGCTGGCTGGTCACCTCATGCATGAAGGTCTACTTTTTTGTCCTGGGTTGTGGTCAGACGGTTTTCGGATCTGCTTGCCCGGTCAGTTTGTTCCATTACTTTCATCATAAGGTGGTTGGAGGACATCTAGGTGTCAACAAAACTATCCGCAATATCAAGCGCCATATGTCTTGGCCTTCCTTACACAAGGATGTTCGGCAGACGGTGGGTGAGTGTGAAGTTTGCAAGGAAGTCAAACGAAATTCTAACCCCGGTAAAAGTCTTCTACAATCCACTAGGAAAACTTGAATATATGGTTCATCGATTATATTGGTCCTTTGCCACGCATTCGCAGTGGTAACCGCCACATACTCGTGGTGACGGGACGCATTCTCATGCTTCTCTTGGTCAATCCCTAGTCGTGGGGTTACGGCTTCTGTCGGCGATAATTTCTATCTTTGGCTCGCCAAGGTATTTGGTTAGTGGCAATGGTCAGTCTTTTAAATCTAATGGCATTACGAGGTTTTGTCTGCAGGTTTTGTCTGCAGCAGGCTCTGTCACATCACAACTACCCCCTCTTATCCTCAACCAGCTTTTGTGGAAAGTGGGAAGTGTTAGCCAAAATTTCAAAGGGGCTCTTATTGCCTTCCATAGTAATTCCCATAGTAAGTGAGACAATTCCGTGAGGTGGTTTCATTTTGCATTTAATACGACCCAACATGAGCAATTGAAAGCTGCCCCTGCTTCCCGTCTGTTGGACTATCAAGTTAATTCAGCTGTGGCCAGCTTTTGGTCAGTTAATAATTTTTTCCCAGAGTATATTGGCGCTAAGGTTCTGCAGGAGAATTGGAAGAAGACGTATCGAAATATTCAGCAGGCCCGTCATAGGTTTGCTGATCGCTATAATCAGGGGCGTAGGGAATTTAAGGGTAAGGTTGGTAATGGGTTTCCTTGTGCAGCCCCAATGCTAACCAGAAAGGGTGAAGGGCTGTTTTAGCAAATTAGTACCCCTGTTTTTGGGTCCCTTTGAGATCGCCTGAGTACTGGGTCAAGTCAACTTGCTTGGCCGCAATCTTCAGTAACGTAAGCTATCCAGGGCTCATGTCTCCCACATTAAGGATAACTAGCTTCCTCCCTGAACACTCAACACATCAAAAGCGGGAGGGTGTTTCTGTGGTTTTGGCGGGCCAGATTGATCTTCCTTCGAATTCCTGGGGTCGGTCTGTCCTTTGTTGTTCACTTTTGAGATGTTCTTGTTCTGCTGGAAGCGCTGGCCTCGCGGTGGCATTTGTGTCATAGTTATTCAGTTAATCTGAAGGCCCTCACGGCCTTCTATTCTGGATATTTCCTGACATCTTTCAGGTAGTGGGTATGTATCCTTAAACCCCACTCTTGAACTGTGGAAGCTGCTGTCTTCTCCAGAATTGACCTAAGTTCGGCAGTTGTTTGGTTTAACCTACCATCTGTTGGCCACCTCTTTGAGTTGCTCTGAGTGTCTGTAGCATCTTTCTTGTGCTTTGGTTCAATATGGCCGCATGTGGGATGGATGCTTTGCTTTCTGCCTCTGATACTCAGTGTTTCCATACTGAGTGTGGTTTCTCAAAGGCAATATCCTATTTCGGACCAGAATCGTATTTCCTTCCGGTGTGTATTTATTAAAAGTACTTATGGACACGTGATGTGGAACCGACCATTAACACATGACATAGTGTATTCTAGTTTTGTCGAGGTGAGGGCCATGCCTTGCGGAAGACGACTCTGGTCTGACAGAGTGGAAGGACACTTGGACCTGCAACAACTGAGGGACGACGGTTCCGCAAACGGGTCACTAAATGAAGAGTTACATAAGGCAAGTTAGACGCATTTGTGAAGTTGAGTTTAAAGCACCTGTTGGGGGTGTCTCTTAAATGATTGCTTTCTTAAATGGTTAATACATTTTTTAAAAACTCTTCCTGTTGCTTATTTAACTGAAATAAATTGCAATATTTTGTTAGGTATGGTGGACCAATCGAGACTTTCCTATCTTAAGTACAAATTATACATATTTGGAAAGGTGGGTTTATGCACATTTTTGGGGTACACTTAAATTGTCTCTTTTTTCTTAAATGGTTAACACTTCTTTTAAGAACAGGGAAGTTGTAGAGCTTCCGAAAACGCTCGAGTGGTCCTGTAGTTTACTCTATGAGATTTCTTATTGAAATCCTTTAAGCCTTGTTATTATGTTTCTTAAAAAACCTGAGATGTTTACTTATTAAAAAAATTGGGTCTTGTTTAAATAAAGTGTGTAAGCTAATGGGTGAAAGATGTCTCCCCTGATCCTTGCCTAGCCGTTACAAGTTCCATTGGAAATCTGTTTTAAGTTTTGATTGGCTATGTCAGTTGGCAGTGTATTTTTGAATCGTATGCAATTAAACAAGACGTTAGACCACGATGTTCCATTTACTATCATCTGCATTCTTTCTGTTCCGCACTGATTTCCCCTAGTTCTCTTGGAAATTGTGAAGAACATATGTTCATAAGACGCTTTTTGTTCAGATTCAGTAATACTGTCAACCTTCAAATCCTATTAAATTTGTCACAACTTACCCTGTACGCGACACAAATTGTGTACGGCATCTATAGCGAAGGGTCTCCGCGAGCACACAGAAGCGCCGCAACACGACGTCGCACGACTGGACTAATGTCAGAAGTAGTGCTGGAGGGAATTGACAACATGAATCCTGCAGGACTGTCCATAAATCCGTCAGGGTAAGAAGGGGTGGAGAGCTCTTCTGAACAGAACGGAGAAAGGCATCCCGTATACGCCCAATACTGTTCATGCCTGGAGAGTTTGGTGGCCATCGGAAGTGTTTAAACACAGAACAGCGCTCCTGGAGCCACTCTTTAGCAATTATGGACGTGTGGGATGTCGAATGTCCTTCCGGAATTCCCCCAAGTCCGCTGGAATGCACAGTGGACGTGAATGGATGCAGGTGATCAGACCGGATGCTGACGTACGTGTCATCTGTCAGAATCCTATCTAGACGTATTAGGGGTCGCATATCACTCCAACTGCACACGCCCCACACCACTGCAGGGCCTCCACCTGCTTGAACAGTCCCTGCTGACTTGCAGGGTGCATGAATTCATGAGGTTGTCTCCATACCCATACATGTCCCTCCGTTCGATGCAATTTGAAAAGAGACTCGTCCGACCAGACAACACGTTTCCTGTCATCAACAGTCCAATGTCGCTGTTGCCGGGCCCAGGCGGGGCGTAAAGCTTTGTGTCGTGCAGTCATCAAGGTTACACAAGTGGGCCTTCGGTTCCGAAAGACCATATCGGTGATGTTTCGTTGAATGGTTCGAACGATGACACTTGCCGATGGCCCAGCGCTGAAATCTGCAGCAATTTACAGAAGGATTGCATTACTGTCATGTTGAACGATTCTCTTCAGTCGTCGTTGGTTACGTTCTTGAAGGATCTTTTTCCGGCCACAGCGATGTTGGTGATTTGATGTTTTACCGGATTCCTGATGTTCATGGTTCACTCGTGAAATGGTCGTACGGGAAAATCGCCACTTCACTACTACCTTGGAGATATTGTGTCCCATCGCTCGTGCGCCGACTATAAGATCACGTTAAAACTGACTTACATTTTGATAACCTGCCATGTAGAAGCAGCAACCGACATAACAACTACGCCGAACACTTGTTGTCTTATATAAGCGTTGTTGACTGCGCCGCCGTATTCTGCCTGTTTACGTGTCTCTGTATTTGAATACGCATGGCTATATCAATTTCTTTGGTGCTCCTGAGTACATCTTATTAATCAGAATGTATCTGAAAAAACACACACAAAGACAAATATACAGCCAAACCCAGGGATGGTGTCAGGCAGCTACACTGTCAGGGGTCTAAGCGGCCAAGGGGTGAGGCGCTGGAAGAAGCAAATGTATAAATTAACACTTTATTTTCGACTTACACATTTTATTCGTAGCGTGATGAGGAGGCGATCACGCCCCTGCCCCATCGGAGTGGACTCGTGGTCGGGCCGGCCGCGGTGGTCTAGCGGTTCTAGGCGCTCAGTCCGGAACCGCGCGACTGCTGCGGTTGCAGGTTCGAATCCTGCCTTGGGCATGGATGTGTGTGATGTCTTTAGGTTAGTTAGGTTTAAGTAGTTCTAAGTTCTAGGGGACTGATGACCACGGATGTTAAGTTCCATAGTGCTCAGAGCCATTTGAGCCCTGGTGGTCGGTCAGCCGGCGGCCAGCGTCCGATCAGCTGGCTGCAAAATGTGCAGCCGCCCAGCTTTTGCTGCCATCTGCACTCGGTGCTGGACTCTTAGCTATATTGCGTGAACCACAGCACCGACGTCAGCTGTGTGTACTGACTCTTGTAAAGGCAGTCCCTTTTCCATGAATGACCACATCCCGGCAGCTAACGCAAACGGTAAGAGATGCGCCCACCGCATTGTCGCAAGTTTACTGCTGTGCCTGGGGTGTGACCTACTGCATCCCGAAAAGAGTCTGGCTGCTGTCAGAGTGCGCGGACAGGCCCACTGCGCCGTGCAGGAAACACGTGCCCTAGCAGGACTCGAGTCTGCGGTTATGGCAGGCGGCTCCATGTCGTCTCCTTGTCTGGTGTAGCCCCTGTGTCCTCATGGTACTGCTGAACTGTCAATTGATCTGCCACAAAATCAACGGTAATTTATACGAGATAGGAGATCACTTGTGTCAGTGCACCACTCCTGATATTGTACTCAGCAGCACCACCAAATACCGATGTTGCAGACATTTCCTTGCCTGCAGAGTACATTACTCTGCATTTGCAAGTTGCGGCGTGAGAGGTTAGCCCAACTCTCAATAACTTCACATGATTGTTGTCTTAATCCATATATAGACCTGTCGTACGTATCAGCCACTGGCCAGTCCCATAGCTAATCTATCTCGCTACACTATGGCAATGTCGACACGAAGGGCCACAATGAAAACATTTCGCCACGGAAACTGGATCAAGGTGAAACACATCGGCGTTTCTGGCCACTCAGCCAGCAGACTTCACCAGAATGTAGTGGGTCAGAGCAACTGAACAGGATCATTCCACCTTCATTATATGACGAAAGAAAGGCTAAGGCGAAAGCGACAAATGTTAAAAAGAGCTTTTACGAACCAATCCTAGACTATGCCAAATTGTTGAGCAAGCATGGCAGAAGAAAAAAGGCTGATAGTTCAGTAATAGCAAGTCCTTTGTGGTCGTGACGTTAGCCACTACTCGCTCCTTAAATACCTCAGCAGCTTAGCTCATAAGGCAGTCGTTTGACGAATCGACGGCATATACACACACCAAAATCGTGTTGCTTCACCTCGGTTCAGAGAGTTCCGGAACCTGTACAGAATGTTGGAATAGAGATCGACTTAAAAATCATTTCCTCCCTTTTTATTGCTCGTGAAAACCACACATGGTATGTTGTACCACCATACAACGAGACCTTCAGAGGTGGTGGTCCAAATTGCTGTACACACCGGGACGTCTAATACCCAGTAGCACATCCTCCTGCACTGATGCATGCCTGTATTCGTCGTGGCGTACTATCCGAAAGTTCATCAAGGCACTGTTGGTCCAGATCGTCCCACTCCTCAACGGCGATTTGGCGTAGATCTCTCAGAGTAGTTGGTGGGTCACGTCGTCCATAAACAGCCCTTTTCAACCTATCCCAGGCATTTTCGATAGGGTTCATATCTGGAGAACATGCTGGCTATTCTAGTCGAGCGATATCATTATCCTGAAAGAAGTCATTCACACGATGTGCACGATGGGGGCGCGAATTGTCGTCCATGAAGACGAATGCTCGCCAATATGCTGCCGATATGGTTGCACTATCGGTCAGAGCATGGCATTCACGTATCGTACAGCCGTTACGGCGCCTTCCATTACCACCAGCGGCGTACGTTCGCCGCACATAATGCCACCCCAAATCATCACGGAACCTCCAACATGCTGCACTCGCAGTTAAGTGTATCTAAGGCGTTCAGTCTAACCGGATTGCCTCCAAACACGTCTCCGACGATTGTCTGGCTGAATGCATATGTGACACTTATCGGTGAAGAGAACGTGATTCCAATCTTTAGCGGTCCATTCGGCGTGCTGTTGGGGCCATCTGTACGTCCCTGCATGGTTTAGTGGTTGCAAAGATGGACCTCGCCATGGACGTCGGGAGTGAAGTTGCGCATCATGCGACCTATTGTGCACAGTTTGAGTCGTAGCACGACGTCCTGTGGCTGCACGAAAAGCATTATCCAACATGATGGCGTTGCTGTCAGGGTTCCTACGAGCCACAATCCGTAGGTAGCGGTGATTCACTGCAGTAGTAGCCCTTGGGCGCCCTGAGTGAGGCATGTCATCGACAGTTCCTGTCTCTCTGTATCTCCTCCATGTCCGAACAACATCGCTTTGGTTCAGCCCAAGACGCCTGGACACTTTCCTTGTTGAGAGCCCTTCCTGGCACAAAGTAACAATGCGGACGCGATCGAACCGTGGTATTGACCGTCTAGGCATGGTTGAACTACAGACAACACGAGCCCTGTACCTCCTTCCTGTTATAATGACAGGAACTGATCGGCTGACGGACCCCCTTCGTCTAATAGGCGCTGCTCATGCATGGTGGTTTACATCTTTGGGCGGGTTTAGTAACATCTCTGAACAGTCAAAGGGACTATGTCTGTGATACAATATCCACAGTCAACGTCTATCATCAGGAGTTCTGGGAACGGGGTTATGCTAAACTTTTTTTGATGTGAATATGACATCCGCACTCAGTTCCGTGATTGCAGCGAAGTGACGTCTGGCACAAGTCTTTTGTAGAAGGGGCATGCTACGGGCAAACAACAGCCATTACTGGGACAGATAGCTACCTCGCCATAATCACAAGTTTCAGAGTTCAACACTTCAGCCTGCCTCTATCACAGATGGTAGCAACTGTAGGTCTTTCCTTCCCACCAGGATCAGGACACCTGCGTTTCTCACATTCTGGCTGACCGAGTGGGGCTTACCTGGACGGAAGGGAAATATTACTCCCTTGTGTAAATATTTGTCAGTATATATAGGCGAACGCTTAAACAAGACAGTAATATTTAAACACTTGATTAATCTAAGGTATTTACAACAAGCTGCCTTCACTAATCCAGTACTCGGACAGTGCTGAGATTGACTGCTCAAACAAAAATCTCACTAGATTCAGATACTGCACCATACCAATACAGGACGTTCATCAACAGTCCACATCGTCCATTACTTGACAGTTGTCTCCCTGCGCGGCTAAGGCTAACGGACATCCCGTTGTATGCCAAAGTACGTATTTCTAAAACAGAATTAAGGAAAGAGTTTAACACCTCAGAGCAATAACTGCCCTGTCCATCCCTTAGACAGGAACCACGTACAACATACGAACAAGCCATCAGTTGAAACTTTTGCAAATTTCTCCCCTTTAAAAAAATGACAAACACTCAATGAAAATTATAACCCTTGAGCCCAAGAAATTATAAGATTCTAATCAAAATATATATTATTTCTTGGGCTTAAGCCTTATAATCTTGTTTAAGTGTTTGTCACTTTTTTAAAGGGAACAGATATTCAAAAGGTTCAAGTGGTGATTTTATCTTGTGTTTTACGTGGTTACTGTCTAAGTCGATCTAACACTAATATTACGTTGTCAGTTTTGCAGGCTGGGCTAATTAGCCACATTGTATGCTGAACCGGCTCATGGTTGTCCAGCTGGCAACTAATTGTTCCGGTGTGCCTTACTAGGTAGCCGACTTGACGACAGGAAAGGAAGCGGGCGCGATTCTGAGCGGAGGCCAATACTAGGATCTCATTTGGGACCGCCATTCCATGCCGAGTTGCAGTTACTGGTCGTGGGTTGTTTTGAAGGAGGCGAACACTCCTATAAAGTGTTTTGGAAGAATTGTAAAATATCTTGATATATTTCTGTTAAAGTGATTTTTTATGTAAAATAAGAGAATGTTTCTAAGTCTTCTGGGGCCCTGTATGGTTTTGACCTTAAAAATTTCAAGGCAGTTGCTTAGCCTTGAGGTGCATGGTTATCATGGATTTTGATCTTGTAATTTTTTTTAAGGAGATAGTTTTAAAGTTAATTCTAGGCCTTCTGGAATATTGTGATTATTGTTGTTGATCTTCTGCTTTCTTTCTTTATATATTTTTGATAAAAGGGGATAAATTTCACAGCGAATTTTTAAGCCCTTCTGGCGCTCAGTGATAGTTGGTCGTTGTTAAGTGGCTTTCCTCTTCATTCAATTGCGAAGGAAAATTTTAAATGTTTTCACGAAACAAATCTAAATGTTGTCAACCACCAGTGATGTTGGCGCCACCAATGAAAAACTATTTCAGTAGTAGCTGCATGGCGTGGTTGTTCCATTGTGTGAAAGGGGCGAGGGAGAGTTTGTCTTCTCCTTGTTGACATCATTCGTTGTTTCATTATTGATCGTTTTCTAGTCTTATTTTTGTTTTTGTTTTTTTGTTTTGTAGGGGCGTGTTATGGGAGATGTACCCCAGAAGACGCCTTTTCCTGGCCTACTTAAAAAGGGACCAGCTGGAACATGAGCTTAAGTTACGGTGGCAACCAATAGGTGGCGGCGTTTTTGAGTTAGCAGCGAGGTTGCGAGCGTCTTTGGACACCCCGATTCATAATTCTTCCGACCTGATTGGCGAGGGGTAGGTGCAGTGCTTCCTGTTTGTTCTATTGCTCCCAGTGAACTTAGTCGGAATATTCAATTTCTTGAAAGGAATCATGCGAGTCGCAATCAGATAGCGAACGTTCAGGCTCAATATTTCCGTGGAGGGAACCGTATCTCTCTTTCTAAGGAGCACTGTGATATGGCTTGTGGGTTGTTTACTCACGTCAAGAATTTACAAGTAATCACTAGCGTGATGAATTTATAAGGAGAGGCGAGTGGCACAGAGAGGGGTGGCGCCACCCAGGACTTGCCAGGTGAGGCGGGCCAGGTTACTGATGCTTACCTCTCCGATAGAAATGCTGTTTCCTAATGCAAATACGCATTTTTTTGGGCGTTTCCGATCTAGCCATTGACCATCTGCCGCAAGTTGAAGAGCTGTTATGGCTGATTGTTCGTTTTGAGATTTATACTGGTGCTTTGCAGGCTCCCCACTCGGTTATATCGCGTTTATTATATCATTTGACCCGAGGTTCACTGAGTAGTGTACTTTAGGAAATACTTAGGGAACGGGGCGCTCTAGGAGATCTGAGACGTCGTATGGTACAGTTAATGAATTAAAGTGGGACAATTATTGGCTGGTAAAAGGGCCTACTGAGAATTTCCTAGAATACATTGAGCGTCGTGCACATCAGTTGCCGTTTTGCAGAAGATAGTCACGGAACACGACAGTGTGCTCAATATTTTCTAGGGCATGAGACCGGAAGGTCGGTTATGGACTGAATTCACCCAGAAGCCCACTACGTTTTCTAAACTGAACGAATTGTTGTCTTCCATGGAGGCTTTGAGATTTTCAGACGAGCAGCGCAACCAGCATAAGGGGTTAGAGCCTGAATTCCAGTTGCAAGGAAACAAATCCCATCGGTTACCATTTAAACCATCTGGTCGTAAGGCCTGTTTCCGGTCTGGAAAAGGGGATCATCTGGTGCGTGACCGTGCAGTCGAGCGCGGCTCGGGATCTAATAAGTAAAGTCATAAACATCAAACTGAGAGCGGTCGGGGCTGATGTGCACGTATCCGCAGCATTAATGGTCGTTCCTTGCTGTATGTTTGTGCTCAACTTAAGCGGAACCAGTCTGTGGCCTGTTATACTCGGGCAGTTCAATTTCTTTGTTAGATTACCATTGATATTTATGTTGAATACACCCTTTGCATACCTCTATTCAGAGATGTCGGGCAGTTAATGGCAAAGTGTTGCCTCTGATAGCTGTGATTTTTCATGGTCAATTGAATTGGTCGTCGTCAAGAATCTTCTCATTCCCCTACTCCTCGGTTGTGTTTCTGTAGTTGGCAAACCGGGTTGGTGCGCGGTTTCGCAAGTAAGACTTTTCCTTTAAGTTTCGTCCTTTGGAAGAATAGCCCTTTGTTCTTCTCATAGCAGCGCTTAACTCGTGCCAATATGAGTTCATCGTTAACCATCTTGAGCAAGGTCAGCCTCGCCAGCTGATGAAGATCTTGGGAGACTATTCTGATGTCCTCACGAGCTGTTTAGGTGTAATGGACGAAATTCAGTATAAATTTTGTTTATCGGAGGATGTCCCTTAGTGGCAAACTCCATACTGTTTGTCACCTCCCAAGATGAGAATATTGCGGCAAAAAGTGAACATGATGCTTCACCCATTCCCAAGGGGCAATGCCTGGATTTTAGGCCGGTGGCTGATTAGAGGGCCCTTAACCAAAAGGTCGTCCTTGATAGATGCCATTGCCCAGTTTCCACAATTGTTTCACGTGGTTCTATGGGGCCAGCTATTTTACTGTGCTTGATCTTAACCAAGTTTATAATCAGATACCGCTTACTGATAATTCGAGGCAGGTGACAAAAAAAAAGTTCAAATGGCTCTGAGCACTATCGGACTTAACTTCTGAGCAGACTGTAGCGCCTAGAACCGCTCGGCCACTCCGGCCGGCAGGTGACCACATTTTGTATGGACTGGAACCTGTATGAGTTCAATCGGGTTTCTTTCAGCTTATCTACCCGAGCAGCGGCCTTGTCTCGTTTGTTGTACCATGTGTCGGGTGATCTCAAGTTCAGCTGCATGTTTAACTACATCGACAATATTCTCATCTCTAGTAGTTCTTTTGACCAGCATCTGTATCATATACAGGGGGTGTTATTGCGGATTTGGGCAGCTCGGATAACGGTTAAACCACCTAAAAGCACCAGAGCTAGACGCCAGAACTCCGTCCTGGGGCATCTTGTTTCAGAGGACAGGATCAGGATTGACCAAGTGCGTGCCTTTGCCTTCAGACGGCTTCCGCCATCTCCCCTCTCCCCTCCCCCTTGCCCAGGAATATTATTTCCGTAAATTTGTTCCAAATTTCGCCAAGCTTGGCGTTCCTCTTAATAGTTTACATAAAAATGGAGGGGGGGGGGAGGGTGCTTCCTTTGGGGAGAGCGTCAGCAGTCTGCTTTTGAGGCCACTAAAACTAACCTGAGTAACCTTCCAGTCTCGGCCATCCCGGACTTCCAAATGCCTTTATCGTCCAGACCGATGCCTTCAGTGTTGGTGTCGCCGCTGTTCTACTGCAGAAATTTTCTGGGGAGAGACTCCCGCTTCTAGGCCCTAGGCCCTAAAGCCTAAGCTTCTAGGAGCTCGACATCGGCTTAAAATACTCGATTTAGAATGTAAGGCTTTGGCTGCAATCGAAAAATGTAAATTATACCTGGAACATAGGGAGTATGATCTCGAAACTGACAATCATGAGTTAAGCTGGGTCGTGACCCATCCCATGAAAACTGTCAGAATGGCTATGTGGGTGTGGCATATAAGAGAGGCTGACAACCAGGTGGCTGACACACTTAGCCGGATCGTTCAGGGCGACAGCGAGAAGGCAGCCGAGTGTGACAAAGCATCCGAGGAATCGGCTGGTGTCACCTTAAACGAGGTGCCGGTGCTCTTTGCTGATCTCGGCGTTAACCAGGACCCTAGAGTTTGCTTGCCCGTTGAACTTGTCCCATCTACATTTCGCTATTTTCATGACTCCTTGCTCGGAGGCCATTTGTATTTTCTCAAGACCATCCCCAAGGTGAAACTACATATAAATTGACCATAGTTGAGTAAGGATGTCCGATGATTAGTTGGGGCGTGCAAGCTATGTAAAATGGGAAAGTCTAATCACAACTCACCCAAGGGCCTCCTCCAGTTGAGAGAGAACAACACCCTATGGACAAGTTATTCATTGATTAAGTGGGCCCCCTTCCCCATACTAAGGCAGGGGCTCGTTACATATCGGTTGTCATGGAGGTCTTGTGCCAGTTCAGCTGACTTATTCCTAGTAGGGGAGTTACAGCTGCAATTACTATCTACCATCTTTCGAAGATATTTTCTACAATTGGTCCACCGAGGGACTTAGTTACTCACAATGCCACAGCCTATGTTTCTAATGAGTTGTTTTCATAATGCTATTAGACAGATTACGACAATGCCTCACTAGCCCCAGGTCTCGTTTTCTGACTGAGTAAATAAAAACCTTAAGGCTGCTCTCATCATCTATCATACTAAGATCCACATCAAGTAGGATGCCTCGCTTCCGTCGATCAACCCAGCAAGAGGCTATAAAGACAACTCCCGTTTCTCTAATGTTTGCATATCTGCCCAATTCTCCCTGGTCCAATTTGTGGTACATTAACGACCTTTTGCCCGGAGGTGAACTGGGTCAGGGCTAGGCGAAATATCCAATGGCTCACCGCCAACAAACCATCGTTATAATTACGGGAGGCAGACTTGTTCTTGCGTCGTGTTTTAAGTGGTTGCTGTGCAAGTTGATCTGACTCTAGTATAAGGATGTTAGTTTTGCAGGCTGGGCTACTTAGCTATGTTGTATGCTGACCCAGCTCCTATTTGTCTGACGGCCAACAAAGTGTTCCGGTATGCTTCACCATCCTGCCAACTTGACGACGGGAGAAGAAGCGGGCGGGATTCTGGACGGACGTCGATACTAGATCCTCATTGGGACCGCCATTCCGTGCCGAGATGCGGTTGCCGGTCGTTGGTCGCTTAAGTTCTCATGCTTATTATGATGTTCTGTCTGGGGCAAATTTTCCGTTTATCGTTAAATTTGCTCTTGCCTCCCTTCCCCTCCAGAAATCAAGCCTCAAAATTATGCAAATATGAAGGTTTCAAGCAATCAGACAGTTACTAAATTTCACCAATTAAACTCCATTGCAAGCTTTGTTCACCAACTGGCCTGTTGTTTTGGAGTGGGGCATTTACTATCTCAGTGTTTTCTAGGAACTGTAAAATATCTTGATCTATCTCTGTTAAAGTGCTTATTTTTAATTTAGTTTAAAGAGAATATTTCTAAGCCCCATGAACCATGAACCTTGCCGTTGGTGGGGAGGCTTGCGTGCCTCAGCGATACCGATAGCCATACCGTAGGTGCAACCACAACGGAGGGGTATCTGTTGAGAGGCCAGACAAACGTGTGGTTCCTGAAGAGGGGCAGCAGCCTTTTCAGTAGTTGCAGGGGCAACGGTCTGGATGATTGCCTATTCTGGCCTTGTAACACTAACCAAAACGGCCTGGCTGTACTGGTACTGCGAACGGCTGAAAGCAAGGGGAAACTACGGCCGTAGTTTTTGCCGAGGGCATGCAGCTTTATTGTATGGTTAAATGATGATGACGTCCTCTTGGGTAAAATATTCCGGAGGTAAAATAGTCCCCCATTCGGATCTCCGGGCGGGGACTACTCAAGAGGACGTCGTTATCAGGAGAAAGAAAACTGGCGTTCTACGGATCGGAGCGTGGAATGTCATATCCCTTAATCTGGCAGGTAGGTTAGAAAATTTAAAAAGGGGAATGGATAGGTTAAAGTTAGATATAGTGGGAATTAGTGAAGTTCGGTGGCAGGAGGAACAATACTTTTGGTCAGGCGAATACAGGGTTATAAATACAAAATCAAATAGGGGTAATGCAGGAGTAGGTTTCATAATGAATAAAAAAATAGGAGTGCGGGTTAGCTACTACAAACAGCATAGTGAACGCATTATTGTGGCCAAGATTGACACGAAGCCCACGCCTACCACAGTAGTACAAGTTTATATGCCAACTAGCTCTGCAGATGACGAAGAAATTGAAGAAATGTATGATGAAATAAAATAAATTATTCTGATAGTGAAGGGAGACGAAAATTTAATAGTCATGGGTGACTGGAATTCGGTAGTAGGAAAAGGGAGAGAAGAAAACGTAGTAGGTGAATATGGATTGGGGGTAAGAAATGAAAGAGGTAGCCGCCTGGCAGAATTTTGCACAGAGCACAACTTAATCATAGCTAACACTTGGTTCAAGAATCATAAAAGAAGGTTGTATACGTGGAAGATGCCTGGATATACTGACAGGTTTCAGGTAGATTATATAATGGTAAGACAGAGATTTAGGAACCAGGTTTTAAATTGTAACACATTTCCAGGGGCAGATGTGGACTCTGAACACAATCTATTAGTTATGAACTGTAGATTAAAACTGAAGAAACTGCAAAAAGGTGGGAATTTAAGAAGATGGGGCCTGGATAAACTGGAAGAACGAGAGGTTGTACAGAGTTTCAAGGAGAGCATAAGGGAACAATTGACAGGAATGGGGGAAAGAAATACAGTAGAAGAAGAATGGGTAGCTTTGAGGGATGAAGTAGTGAAGGCAGCAGAGGATAAAGTAGGTAAAAAGACGAGGGCTGCTAGAAATCCTTGGGTAACAGAAGAAATATTGAACTTAATGGCTGAATGGAGAAAATATAAAAATTCAGTAAATGAAGCAGGCAAAAAGGAATACAAACGTCTCAAAAATGAGGAAGTGCAAAATGGCTAAGCAGGGATCTCTAGAGGACAAATGTAAGGATGTAGAGGTTTGTCTCACCAGGGGTAAGATGGATACTGCTTACAGGAAAATTAAAGAGACCTTTGGAGAAAAGAGAACCACTTGTATGAATATCAAGAGCTCAGATGGAAACCCAGTTCTAAGCAAAGAAGGGAAAGCAGAAAGGTGGAAGGAGTATATAGAGGCTCTATACAAGGGCTATGTACTTGAGGATAATATTATGGAAATGGAAGAGGATGTAGATGAAGATGAAATGGGAGATAAGATACTGCATGAAGCGTTTGACAGAGCACTGAGAGACCTGAGTCGAAACAAGGCCCCGGGAGTAGAAAACATTCCATTAGAACTACTGACAGCCTTGGGAGAGCCAATCCTGACAAAACTCTACCATCTGGTGAGCAAGATATATGAGACAGGCTAAATACCCTCAGACTTAAAGAAGAATATAATAATTCCAATCCCAAAGAAAGCAGGTGTTGACAGATGTGAAAATTACCGAACTATCAGTGTAATTATTCACAGCTGCAAAATTCTGACACGAATTCTTTACAGACGAATGGAAAAACTAGTAGAAGCCGACTTCGGGGAAGATCAGTTTGGATTCAGTAGAAATGTTGGAATACGTGAGGCAATACTGACCCTACGACTTATCTTAGAAGCTAGAGTAAGGAAAGGCAAACCTACGTTTCTAGCATTTGTAGACTTAGAGAAAGCTTTTGACAATGTTGACTGGAATACTCTCTTTCAAATTCTGAAGGTGGCAGGGGTAAAATACAGGGAGCGAAAGGCTGTTTACAATTTGTACAGAAACCAGATGGCAGTTATAAGAGTCGAGGGACACGAAAGGGAAGCAGTGGTTGGGAAGGGAGTGAGACAGGGTTGTGGCCTCTCCCTGATGTTATTCAATCTGTATATTGAGCAAGCAGTGAAGGAAACAAAACAAAAATTCGGAGTAGGTATTAAATCCAGGGAGAAGAAATAAAAACTTTGAGGTTTGCCGATGACATTGTAATTCTGTCAGAGACAGCAAAGGACTTGGAAGAGTAGTTGAACGGAATGGATAGTGTCTTGAAAGGAGGATATAAGATGAACATCAACAAAAGCAAAACGAGGATAATGGAATGTAGCCGAATTAAATCGGGTGATGCTGAGGGAATTAGATTAGGAAATGAGACACTTAAAGTAGTAAAGGAGTTTTGCTATTTGGGGAGCAAAATAACTGATGATGGTCGAAGTAGAGAGGATATAAAATATAGACTGGTAATGGTAAGGAAAGCGTTTCTGAAGAAGAGAAATTTGTTAACATCGAGTAATGATTTAAATGTCAGGAAGTCGTTTCTGAAAGTATTTGTATGGAGTGTAGCCATGTATGGAAGTGAAACATGGACGATAAATAGTTTGGGCAAGAAGAGAATAGAAGCTTTTGAAATGTGGTGCTACAGAAGAATGCTGAAGATTAGATGGGTAGATCACATAACTAATTAGGAGGTATTGAATAGAATTGGGGAGAAGAGAAATTTGTGGCACAACTTGACTAGAAGAAGGGAGCGGTTGGTAGGACATGTTCTGAGGCATCAAGGGATCACCAATTTAGGATTGGGGGGCATCGTGGAGGGTAAAAATCGTAGAGGGAGACCAAGAGATGAATACACTAAGCAGATTCATAAGGATGTAGGTCGCAGTAGTTACTGGGAGATGAAGAAACTTGCACAGGATAGAGTAGCATGGAGAGCTGCGTCAAACCAGTCTCAGGACTGAAGACCACAACAACAACAACATATCTAAGCCTTCTTAGGCCCTATGTGGACTACTCCTTAAAAATATCAGGGTAATTTCTAAGCCTCCTGGCGCTTGCTGAATATTGATTTTGATCTTGTTGTAAATCATTTTCAAGAGATAATTTGAAAGTAAATTCTAGGCCAATTGGCGCTCTGTGATTATGAAGTTGATCCTATTGTAATTTTTTTGATAAAAGGCAATAAATTTCAAAGCAAATTTTTAAGCCTTTCTGGCGCTCTGTGATTGCTGGTTGTTGTTAACTGGATTTTTGCTTTATTCAGCTGTGAAGGAAAATTTGAAATATTTTCACGAGATAAATCTAGATGCTTTTATATTAAAACTGAAACTCCTCCAGCTGTACTTAAGATTTTATATTTATTTGCCTACTAGTTTCGATGTTGCGTCATCGCCATCTTCAGACCCGTACACTTTGATGAAGTCAATTGTGTGTGGCTGAGTACTAGAAGTCCGCGGTAAGACCAATATGTGCGCCATCCATGTGGAGCACGTATTGGTCTCACTGCGGGCTTTTAGTACTCAGCTACACACAATTGATTTAATCAAAGTGTATGGGCCTGAATATGGCGTTGACGCAACGTCGAAACTAGTAGGCAAATAAATATAAAATCTTAAGTACAGATGCAGGAGTTTCATTTTTAATAAAAATTATACCAGCTGTGTCCCACCATAATCCAATTTAAAGATGGATATACGAAAAGAAAAAGAAAATCTAGATATGACCAACCACCAGTGATGGTGAACCTGGGGCTTGGCCCTTCCAGGAATTCCTGCCGCCACCAATAAAGGGCCATTTCAGGTGTTACTTGCAAACCCTTATACTCCCAAGAGTAAGACAAATAGTTTTAGGGTCCTTACCAGGTGGTCGAGGTAAAGTTGCCTGTAAATGTAAAGTTAAAATTACCAGTATGGACTTCAGTAGTACCTATCAGTAGAATTAAACCTTTTCAAGGGCCATAGTTTCCTTTCCTTAAGTACCAGCGGAGATGCCACATACTAGAATTCAAATTGGTTCAAATGGCTCTGAGCACTATGGGACTTAACATCTGAGGTCATCAGTCCCCTACAACTTAGAACTTCTTAAACCTAACTAATCTAAGGACATCACACACATCCATGCCCGAGGCAGGATCCGAACCTGCGACCGTAGTTGGTCCATATATTTAATTTCTCGTTTGCATTAATATTCCTCCTGTTCCTGGTGTATAATGAAAACGGCTTGTCAGTTGTCACTACACACGTACCATAATTCCTGTTTGGTATAACACCAATTGCAAATGTACGAAAAGATACAGACTGAAGCACCTAGAACCGCACGGCCACACTGCCGGCGAACGTATTAGAATTAAGAAGCAAGAGAGTAAATGAATACCGCAGGATAGGTCATTTGGGTTGAGGCCAATGGATACCTATGTGTGGATGTAGAGATTCGTTGGAAATGGTATGATTATTTTTATTATATATTTTTCATTGGTTCATGTAGTTGTATTCCCTCTTCTTTCTAACGAGGAAGGGAATGCTTGTAAATTATTTCCTTTAGTTTATGGCGAGTATGACGCCAAGGTGGAGTATAGCAAGTGTTATGATCTTGCTCATCGTTGGAGGGGACGAATTTGTCAACTGGCCTTTACAGAATCGGGTTTTGTTTGACCATCTGCCGGATGTATTCCTCACGAATCACAGGTGGTCGTTGAGACTGACATTCGACATCTGAGAGGTAAGGAACGAAGTGAGAAAATTGCAAGAGATGGCTTTAGAAGTACTAAAAGGAAGCGAAATGGGGAAATATGATAAGGGATATGTTAAACGAATATTATAAACTTAAGTTCTCGTATGATTAGCCGAGAGACCTGCTGCAGCATGTGACAGGTACAGTCTCATACGGAGGAAGAGGAGGTGGCTGAAGCTGGAGGGAAACTATTAAAAACTGTGTTTGGCTCAGCAGATAGTGATGATATTTCATGTTTGAATCGTACAATAGACCAAGTCCAAGAAGTAGCGAGATACAGATACATAGTGGATTGGCATACGACGTAAATTATAGGTATGGGGCGAGGATTGTTAAACATAGCTAAAGCAATGCATAAAGTAGCAATGGAATTAAACAGTATGCTCATGATACAACGATTACCGTACATAAGAATTTAGGTATAATACATTGGACAACAAAGTAGGCATATCTAGGCCAGTGAGGAAATTAGCAAACAGTGTACGAGGTGATGCAAGAATAGAATTGGAAGGAATTCAAGAAGCCACCATGCTACCTATAAATAAATACTACACTGCTAACACGGGAAAATTTTTTTGCAAGATGCATTGCAAGTGAAAATGGAATTTCCTGCAGGACTGCAGCGCATTATTTTCATAAATGAAAGAGGTATAGCATTTTACCATGATGTGTCCATAGTTAAACCCTGCAGGAAATTTCTTTTTCGTTTGCAGTAGCCCCTGCAAAAATTTTTCCGATGTTAGAGTGTAGTGTTTAATTATTTATGCGTAACATGTTGGATAGTTTCTTGAATTCTTTCCAATTCTATTCTAGCATGACCTCGTACACGGCATGGTGGATAGCTTCTTAAAATCTTTCCAATTCTATTCTAGCGTCTTTAGTACTATATATATATATATATATATATATATATATATATATATATATATATATATATATATATGCATTTTTAGCATTATCTTCACCCTCATAGTGCAACTGATCTATAAATGACAGATCGCTCAAAACTCTCACACACAATTAGGGTCATTAGTCAAAGCATTTCCGAAAAACTCATTGCGACATTTATTATATTTTGGTACTGACAACAATATCTATAATAGTATAACAAATGGAATACTAATTCACTGCGGTACCATTTTCTTTGGAACCACTGACTGCACAACTTGGAAAAAGAGTCAGAGTACAGACAACATTCACGTAAGCGTTTTATGCCTCTAATTTCCTTCCATGATGGTGATCTGTGAAAGAGATAGAGAAGCTATTTTGCTACAGCAAAAATATTTAAAAATGTAGCTCAAATATCACAAACATAGTCATCAGGTTATAAATTTCTCAGGAAATAGTAGAGGAGGTCATTGTAAATATCTGTACCAATTTTTGTGAGTTTAACTTCACTCATTTAGGAGAAAAGTGTACCTGAAAGATGAAAATTTAAGTTTTCGGTAAATTGTAAAAGAACATTTACTTATTTATTAACTTACCACCATGCTCGTTTAGAACATTCTAGCTGCGTACTCCGGTTTCCTCCTGTTTCCTTAATCCTCCATACTCTTTCTCTTCATTCTTTTCTTTATCCTTGACCCCTTGGTAGCAGCTTTGCAGCTGTCTCTGCTTCAGTTACCCGCTGATTATCAATAGCAGTTAGAGCTCAAGCCACATTCCTTCCCATCTGGATGTTCAATTTCTTCATAAAATTGATCCTTGTAATTGTACCAACATTGAATGTTATTATTGCATCCATTACACCAATCTTCAACACTGTCAGCCCAACTAATACAGTTTTGTTTATTCTCTCCCATATACAGCTGTTGAAGCTTTCATTTGCACTCTGACAGAGTCCAAGCATACATTTCCTTAGGAGATTTTTATTTGCCTAATTGCCTCGATTACAGCAAGTGGTAAGGAATGCTTGTGGATATATTGTATTCCTGTAGCATTGCTCAACCAGTAGTTGCCTTTTGGACACAAATAATGCTATGGGATTTCATCTGTTGACACTCTGTGAAACCATATTGCCCGAACAGCTCGTCTCATGTTCTCCAAATCTCCTACATTTCTCTTGATTGCTAGTCCATAATATTGAGTCAAAGAATCAATTACATTTTTTGTAAGATAACCTGGACCACCTATGTGTTTTCCGTCTGACAGTTTTTTTCCACTGAAGTCTTCACATAATTTTCTCAGCTGAGCTCCCTTTCTTTTTTGTACATGCCCAACACATTGAAGCTTTTCTATCAGAGTATCCCCATATGGTCTGTCATTAACAACAGTGGTGTGTCCTTTACAGTCTCCATGTAATGATGTTATGTTGAATTTGTCTGATGACCTATGTTCATGACGCGAAGGGCTAAAGTTTTTCAATGTTCTTATGATTCTGGGTCAATTATACAGTCTAAATTCGAGAACTGTCTCTTCATTTATTGTGTATTTGTGTGAGAATGAAGCACGTCCAGAAGTTCCAATGGGCACAGTTTGAGATAACAAGGTAGGTTCTGAAGACGGATGCTGATTGGAGTGATGCTGAGGCTGATTCTAGAAAAATGTATTTTTTCACATCTCAGACGCTTCTACAAGTAGAGTATCATCTCTAGGTGTTTAGTGCAACTAGGAAAACCAAGCATATTCTAATCCATCAAACAGTGTCATCTTCAGTCGACTTCAGGTGGTTTTGTCAGCAGTATTCTGTCTTTCATATTCGACTGTTGGGTTTATTGAGTCCACATCGCTTTGCACAGAGAACAACCGTAGGTTGCGCAGTTCAACTTTTAAATATTATTAGGATCTTATGATTGCTTTTTCATGTTCACTATTATTTCCATTGGTGTAGTGTGTATGCCGTCTTCCCGCTGAACATTTAATCTAGGCATGTCTTTCTCTTTTCTCTTAACGAAGTCAGATTGCATTAACAGAGGTGTTATTTGGGTTATTACTAGATTTTTGCAATGCATAGTTTCTTTATATCAGAGCAAGATAGATCATTTACTTAAGAGAGCATAGCGTTTTCAAAATAATCCAGCTAAACTGCTGAAAATCTGAAGAAATAATGAGCTAAAGAAGATTTTTCTCACTTGTGGCTCATTACGACCTCAGTGGCTTCAATCCTCGGCAAGTTCGCGAATAGCGTCTGATTGAATAGCCCATACACACTGATTAGCCAGAACACTATGTCAGGCTACCTAATAGCCGCTATGTCCACCACTGGCAGGAACAAGAGCGACGCCGCGTCGTGGCTTTAAATCAGGGAGGCCTTGGTAGATCTCTGGACGGAGTTGGCACCACATCTCCACACATGTCAGCTAATTCTCATAATTTCCGGGGAGGGGTGGAGGGCGGCGTGAGCTGTGACGCCATGTTCAATCACATCCTAGATGTGTTAGATCGGGTTCGGATCTGGTGAGTTGGGAGGCCAACACACCAATTGGAATTGGCCACTATCATCCACTAACCAATCCATCACGACCCTGGCCTTGTGACGTGGTGCATGCTCTTGTCGAAAAATGTCGCTGTCGTCGGGAAAAATGGCCGTCCTGAAGAGGTCTACGTGGTCTGCAACCAATGTACGATATTCGTTGGCCGTCATGGTGTCTTGCAGGAGCTGCACTGTACCCATGGATGCCTGCGTGAGTGATCCCCAGAGAATAATGGAGCCGTCACCATACCTCCGTCCCATAGTACAGGTGTCAAGGAGCTGTGACTTTGGAAGACGACGGATTCGCGCTCTCCTATCGGCATGATTACGAAAGTATCGGGGTTCACCAGACAATGCAATGCTCTGACACTGCGCCAACGTCCAGTGCCGATGGTCACCTGCCCATTTTAGCCACAGTTTCCGATGTCTTGGTGTTAATATTGGCAAATGCATGGGTCGTCAGTGGGGAGGCCCATCGTTAGGACTATACGGTATACTGTGTGTTAAGACACACTTGTACTCTGCTCGAAGTCGAAGTCTGGTGTTAGTTCCGCCACAGTTCGGCGCCGTCCTGTTTTACGAGTCCGCCAAGCCTACAACGTCCATTATGTGTAATGAGGGGTGGCCGCCCAACCCCACGACTTCTGGACGTGGTGTAACATTGGTTTCACCACGTGTTGAAGACATACACCAAAGCACTCCTCGAACACCCAAAAAGTCGTACAGTTTCCGAGATGTTCATGCCGAGCCTCCAGGCCATCACAATCTGCCCTAGGTCAACCTCAGATAGATCGCGCGCCTTCCCCTTTCTACACACGGACGGCACGCTCACTGATGCTACATGCACCGTTCGTATGTGTGACTAGCAGTTATTCCTCGCCAGGTGACGCTGCTGTCACCTGGATGGGTTTTGTATCGATGGTAGATCGATTGTCATAATATTCGGCTGATCATCTTATACTCCTCAGCATTATTAGAAACACGTAAGTAGCACGTTGTATCGAGTAAATAAACAAGTAAATTTAAACCAGTTTTAATAAAATTCTTGAGGGTGATTCTATTTTTAAAGTTTATCTTCGCTGAAAGATATTGTAGTTGCAATTCCCTGCAATTTTGCTTCCTTTGTCACTTTATCTGTGTTTCATCAAATTAGTGGCAGCTTCCATTTTTGCCAAGCACGAAATGTTGATAAGAGCTGCTGACGCCAATAGAAAGCGAACGAAAAAAACATAGCATACTCGGCAATTACGCTATCATTCAAGAGTAATCACAATATTATTGAAGCTTTAGATATAACGTCGCTGGAAAGTGTTATTTTGCTAGCATTAATGGACACCGAGATACGATCTAGCTAGCACTCGGCAGTTCTACATTATCAGAGCCGTTTCTCTCTCCGATATATTTCAAACTGCCGACAAAATCCCTCTTTTCGAAACAATACATTCACCGTATCCCCGACTGACCGACAAACAGCGCACTTGAACCTTTTTTTGCACTCCAAACCTTGAAAAAAATCCTCATAATGGAACCTTTGAATAAACCGTTCGCATCATTTTTTACTGCGCTGTGGACGGCACTTCGCATCGGTGCCGATACTGCGTAACTCGCACGGCTTTCAAACGAAATTGGGATCGGCACGGGCATCGTGCCCTAATTTAAATGGCCTGTCCGGCCGGCCTGTGGATTCGGCCGACGGTAATATAATTAGAGATTGTAATTACGTGCTCAGTGCGCTAGCAAATTACAATGTAATATTAGAGCGGGCGCGGCCGGAAATATGCGTGTCTGCGTCCGCATTCCGCGGCAGATTACGCGGATGCTCCCCCCCGTCTCCCCCCGCCCCACCGAACCCCACCTCGCGGGGGATCCCCCGACGCCACCGGTCCGCGGAACCACCATCATGCACCGCGAGGCGGTGACGCAGGTGTGGAGAGGGCACGCAGCCAGAGAGGGCTGTGTGGCGACCGCAACGTCACAGATTGCCGCCCCGTGAAATGACTGGTAGTCAACGTCGGTCCGCGAGAGTGTGATACCATTGGATTACGCCGCAGGCTGCAGTCGGAATGTTAATTGAAACTGGGCGGACGGCGATGGTTCAAGGTTATGTGAAGTTGTTATCGCCTGTGAGAATGAGTACTCTTTCGTTGGTAGCAACCTCCAAAAATAGCCCATGACAGCAAGTGCAAACTGCGACTAAATATCTGTAACTGCCAACTGGTCAAATATAGAAATTCAATTTCATAGATGTAAAATCCCAACAGTACAATACCTGACGATTGGAGAACAGGAGACACTGTTCCCATCTTCAAGAAACGCAATAAAAGACTTTGTGAAAACTACAGAGGAATAACCCTTATGAGTCATACAGCCAAGATTTTTGAAAGAATTTTACTAAATCGAATAAGTGAAAAGATAGAAAAGGAGCTGAGTGAAGAACAGCATGGGCTTAGGAAAGGAAGAAGCACGATCGACCTGATATTTTGTATCCGTCAATTGATGGAAAAAAGTTGGGAGTATAACAAAAGGGTGATAAATGGTTTTTATAGACATAGAAAAGGCATATGACACAGTTAACAGGGAAAGACTCAGGGAAGAAATGAAGAAGATAGATATAGAAGATGGTTACATTAATTTAATAAAAACAATGTACAGAGGACACAATTCTAGAATTAGAACACCATTGGGGAACTCTGAATGCTTCGAAATAAGACAAGGACTTAAGCAAGGAAGTATTCTATCTCCTGCAATTTTTAATGTTGTGATGGAGGGAATGAACAGGGCAGTTAAAGATATAGTGAAAGAAAAAGACAAAAAGATGATTTCTGTAGATGATATTGTAATATGGGATGATAAAGAGGTAGATGTACAGTTACAGCTTGAAACGTGGAAGGAAATAATGAAAAGGTATGGATTAAAAATAAATAACGATAAGAGTGAAGTAATGGTATTTGGAAGAGAGAAAGGGATCAACGGAAATGTTACCTTGAATGGAGAATCCCTCAAAGTGGTAGAAAGTTTCACTTATTTAGGGAGTGAAACATCTAGGGATGGAAGAATAACTAACGAAAGTAATAGGAGGTTACAGAAGGGAGGTAATTTCTACCAAACAATAAAACACCTGTTTTGGAATACGGAAGTTTCAGAAAAAGCAAAACTCCTTATGAATAAGAATTATTACTTCCCTATTGTCACCTATGGTGGAGAAACGTGGAAAACGACAGAAAGGGACTGGAGCAGACTGCAAGCAGGGGAAATGAAATTTCTCAGAACAGTTAAGGGAAAAACAAGAATGGACAGAGTAAGGAATGTAAAGATTAGAAAGGATCTTAAACAAGAAAGTACGAGAGAAGAAATTGAAAAAAAGAGATTAAGATGGTATAGGCATGTGAAAAGGATGCACGGGCAGAGCAGAGACTTCTCAAAATTATGGAAGAACTAAAGATGGATGGGAAAAGACCTAGAGGGCGCCCAAGAACACGGTGGAAAATGGGAGTGAGAATATCTGTAGAAAGGAGAGGTGTGACCTGGCAGCAAGTGGAGGAAGAAAAGTGGTGGGAGGACCGAGCCAAATGGAGAGGACTCTTCAGCACCCAGACCTGGCAGTAGTTGGAGCGGTATTCGAATAAGATATATATAGATAGATAGATATAAAATCCCCATTAATTCCATCATCTTTATCCCAGTGTAGCATGGACTTCTGTTTGCTCCCTCTAAATGCTGTAATAACTTGCAGTCCACGATAATGATCGAAGCAGAAGAAATGAATTAAAATTTATATTGCGGTTGGGACTCGAACCCGGGTCTTCTTGCTTGCTAGGGAGAAATGCTAACCATTACACCTCTACAGCATTATGGCTAGCATTGATGCATGAACTACCCAAGTTCATTACCCTCCCCAACACAAACTTCATATCTTCAGCTTGTTTTCCCCTTACGTTGTCATTACTGCCAGGGATCTCCAGGATTGGAATAGCATCCAGCGTTGGACGTTATGGGAAGGTCCTGTACCATAGGTGATCTTATAGATCTTGCAGTCCACCTCGCTTTCCGTATAAAACTACCTTCTCCCATTTGTATCCTACACCAGCTACCACATCTCCTCAACCATCTAGTACGCTGTAGCCCCTGCTACATCTCCAATAAACTCGAGCCCAAACATTCCATCGAGACTGCCACCACATCGTCATTAACACATGTCACCTTCTCTTCTTGTCCAAACACTCCCTGTCGTTTACCAAGGTAATTTCAATCGCCTTTCTCTCCTACACCATCCCTGAAATAGTGTATCCTTTCAACAATAGAAACCATACCTATCCCATTCTAAACGATGGCACCAATCCACTTTTTTCATATTCATCTGACAGCTACATCCCAATTATTGGAGCCCTCCAAATCTTTTTCCAAACAGCATTCTGTCTAATACATCTCACATTTCATACTCCTATCTGCAGCTACTAGGAGACTCCACCATGTAATATTCATAAAATCAGCATCATCGTGTGACTTGCTTTACTATCTAAAGCTTTTTATATTAGAACTGTAAATTATGTAAAGCATTGTCTGAAGAGCAAAATTTGGCCGTCACCAAACTCCCACAAGGACTAATGTAAGTAAATATATATTAAATCATCTTCACCATATTTTGTTTTGGTTAAAATTCCAATTTCACATAGATTGCGGCTGATCTTTTTATCTCTTCTTAAGGCACCCAAACATTTACTTTCTATTGAGGTTTATATTTGTGTATTACTTTAGGCATACTTCCATATGACATCCTTTGAATGTCTTTGTTCAATTTCTTTCTGTACTTCTCTGCTTTGCGAAGTATGTTTTAGAAGTCCACTTCATTTCTAATTTTATTATTCTTTATCCGGTCTACGAGAAGTAGACTTACTTTTTGTTCTGTGATTTTTTGTGTGTATACTTACTTTGGATTATACTCATTAGATGCTGAGGTATACCATTAATTTCTAAAATTTCTCATAATTTAAATCGTAGCCGATAATAGTTATGTATGTGGGATGATTGTGTTTTCTATTATTTGGCAGACTGTAAAAACACTGTCTTCTCGTCCGAAACTCACTGTGTCCTCTTGTAAGGAACGTTTCTCAAAGAATTGTTAGTCTATTTGTTACCAGTTTAGCATGTGTCTAGTACCCAGAATTCAGAAGACTAATCATACATAGTGTGGTCTCCTTTTTAAAATAATGGAACAACAATTGCAATTTGCCAGTCTTCTGGTATGTTACTGTATTTCCAGTAAGTATTTATAAAATCTAATACTTTTAAGAATAAGGATTCTGAAGTTATTTAAATAATTCTAAATTGAAGTTGTCTTCCACTGGAGATTTTCTGCTATTGTACAACTTTAACATGTTCGTCAGTAACTGCGATATTCACATTTCACTCATCACCTGTCCATAAACTTTTGAAGTAATCCAGCCCCACATTTTCAGAAACTGTATTTATTAGGATAATATCTCTTTCATCTGCAGTAAGTTGTTTCAATATCTTATAGGCTTTACTCTGTTTCCCCTGTACATTATACTCTATTCGACTCAGAAAATTTTCCCAGCTTTCTTGTTTTATTTTCCTTTCTTTCTTCTGATATGATCTCCTGATCTGATCCGATCAGAGACTGCAGTCTTCGGGAGTGCTAGCTGCCCCACGCAGATGTGCGTCTGCTATGCTCTGACATTTCACGTCATTTTAGTGAGAAATATTGAAGCTGAAGTGTTCATCTAGTGTAAAAGGGGGCATCAAATCAGCTCAGTCGCAAAACCCATGCAGTTCTCATGTTTACTTACACTTCCGTATATAAGCCAACTCACTGTTCCAGAGGAAGCATCTCGGACCGCAAGCTCTGGGCATTCGCAGAGGGTGGGTTTGCTGGTAGTTGGGAGCTCCAACATTAGGCACGTAATGGGAACATGGCTGCCAAGGAGGGAAAGGAAACCAGTGTGCACTCCGTATGCATACCCGGGGGAGTCATTCCGGATGTGGGAAGGGTGCTTCTGGATGCCATGGAGAATACAGAGTGCAGCCAACTGCAGGTGGTGGCACATTTCGAAACCAATGACATGTGTCGCTTTGGATCGGAGGAGATTCTCTCTGTTTTCGGGCGACTAGCGGAAAATGGTAAAGACTGCCAGTCTACATTGCGACATTAAGGCGGAGCTCACCATCTGCAGCATCGTCGATGGAACCGACTGTAGTCCTTTGCTGCAGAACCCAGTGGAGGGTCAGGCGGTTCTGTGACCGTTAGGCTGCAAATTCCTTGACTTGCGCCATCGGGTGGTGGATTTCCAGGTTCCGCTTAATAGGTCAGGAGTCCTCAACACACAGGAAGCTGCTACAAGGGTAGGGAATGGGCAGTTTCTTAGGTTAGAGGGTCTCAGGGAACCACAGAAAGGGCGTCCGTCTAAAAGAGGAGAGGTAAAACACAATAAGTTAGTTGTAGATACGATCGGTATTGTAGTTGTAAATTGTCGTAGCTGCGTTGGGAAAAAACCAGAGCTTCAAGCCCTAATAGAAAGCATTGAAGCTCAAATAGTTATTGATACGGAAAGCTGGCTAAGGCCGGAAGTAAGTTCAGCCGAAATTTTTTCAAACGATCTAACAGTGTTCAGAAAGGATAGATTAAATACAGGTGGTGGTGGAGTATTTATTGCTATCAGAAGTAGTTTGCCTTGTAGTGAAATGGAAGTAGATAGTTCCTGCGAAATAGCATGGGTAGAGGTTACACCCGTCAATCGGACTAAACTATTAATTAGATCGTTTTACCGATCTCCCCGACTCAGAAGATATAGTTGCTGAACAGTTCAAAGAAAACTTGAGTCTCATTTCAAATAGGTACCCCATTCATACAGCTATAGTCGGTGGTGACTTCAATGTACCCTCGATATGGTGAAAAAATTATAGGTTTAAAGCCGGCGGCAGGCACAAAACGTCATCGGAAATTGTACTGAATGCTTTATCAGAAAATTATTTTTAACAATTAGTTCTTGAACCCACTCGAAGCGTAAATGGTTGCGAAAGCATACTTGACCCCTTAGCAACAAATAATCCTGCACAAATAGTGAGTATCGTGTCGAATACAGGGATTAGCGACCACAAGGCAGTTGCAGCTAGGCTGAATGCCGTAACACCTACCACCATCAGAGGGAAACGAAAAGTAAAAAAAAAAGCTGATAAAAATGGTCTTAATACCGTTTTAAGAGACATTCTTCATTCCTTCCCATCTGATCATATAAGCATAGAAAAGATGTGGAATGATTTCAAAGAGATAGTATCGACAGAAGTTGAGAGATATATACCATATAAATTAACAAGTGATGGTACTGATCCCCCATGGTACACAAAATGGGTCAGATCGCTATTGTAGAAGCAGCGAAAAAAAGCATGTGAAATTTAAAAGAACGCAAAATCCCCAAGACTGGCAAAGTTTTACAGGTCTTCGAAATATAGCGCGTACCTCAACGAGAGGTGCTTTTAATAATTTCCATATCGAAACTCTCGAAATCTAGCAGCAAATCCAAAGAGATTCTGGTCATACATAAAGCACATCAGTGGCAAGACGCGATTAGTAACTTCACTGCGCGATAACAGAGGTGAAGTCACTGATGACAGTGCCACTAAAGCAGAATTATTAAACACGGTTTTCCGAAAATCCTTTACCAAAGAAGACGAAGTAAATATTCCTGAATTCCAATCAGGAACAACTGACAAGATGAGAAACACAGAAGTACATATCCTCGGTGTCACAAAGCAGCTTAAATCACTTAATAAAGGCAAGGCTTCTAGTTCAGATTGTATACTAGTCAGGTTCCTGTCAAAGTATGCTGATACAATAGCTCCATATTTAGTAATTATATACAACCGCTCCCTCACTGAAAGATCCGTACCAAAAGACTGAAAAATTATTCTAGTCACACCAATACCCAAAAACGATTGTAAGAGTAATCCGTTAAATTACAGGTCCATTTTACTAACGTCGACTTGCAGGAGGCTTTTGAAACATATACTGTATTCGAACATTATGAAGTACCTCGAAGAAAACGATTTATTGACACATAGTCAGCACGGATTCAGAAAATATCGTTCTTGCGAAACACAAGCATCACTTTATACTCATGAAGTAATGAGTGCTATCGACAGGGGATGTCAAATTGATTCCATATTGTAGATTTCCACAAGGCTTTCGACACCGTTCCTCATAAACGTCTTCTAACCAACCCGCTTGCCTAAGGAATATCGTCTAGTTGTGCGACTGGATTCGTGATTTCCTGTCAGAAAGATCACAGTTCGTAGGAATAGACGGAAAGTCATCGAGTAAAACAGAACTAATATCCAGTGTTCCCCAAGGAACTGTTATAGGCCCTCATGGTTCCTGATCTATTTTAACGTTATAGGAGACAATATTAATAGCCGTGTTAAATTGCTTGGAGATGATGCTGTCATTTACCATCTTGTAAAGTCATCAGATAACCAAAATGAATTCCAAAATGATTTAGCTAAGTAATCTGTATGGTGCGAAAAGTGGCAATTGACCCTGATTAAAGAAAAGTGTGAAGTTATTCACATGAGTACTAAAAGAAATCAACTAAATTTCGATTACGCAATAAGTCACACAAATCTGAAGGCTGTAAATTCAACTAAATACTTAGGGATTAAGATTACAAATAACCTAAATTGGAACGATCACATAGATAATGTTGTGGGTAGAGAAAACCAAAGACTGCGATTCACAGGCAGAACACTCAGATGGTGCAACCGATCTACTAAAGAGACTGCTTACACCTCGCTTGTCCGCCCTATTCTGGAGTATTTCTGTGCGGTGTGGGATCCGCATCAGGTGGAAATGACGGATGACATCAAAAAATTAAAAGAAGGGCTGCTCGTTGTGTATTATCGCGAAATAGGGGAGATAGTGCCACAGACATGATACATGAATTGGAATGGCAATCATTAAAACTAAAGCGTTCTTCGTTGCGACAGGATCTTCTCATGAAATTTCAATGACCAGTCTTCTCCTCCGATTGCGAAAACATTCTGTTGGCACCCACATACATAGGGAGAAATGATCATAACGATAAAATAAGAGAAATCAGGGCTCGCACAGAAAAATGTAAGTGCTCGTTTTTCCCGCGCACCATTCGAGAGTGGAACGGTAAAGAGACAGCTTGAAGGTGGTTCATTGAACCCTCTGCCAGGAACTTTATTGTGAATAGCAGAGTAATGATGTAGATGTAGATGCAGATGTAGATTTAGATGTATATTTACTTTGTCTTCGAGTAAAATCGCGTACGTCACATAAATTCATTTCGAAAACTCTGGTGAAAACTTGACAAAATATTTAAAGGTGTTTTGTAAAATGTAAGATTGTTTCTTGTGCTCATTTTACCAGAACTTCTGCGAGCTACGTGATAAGTTGTGTAATATTAAATGGCCAGTTGTAAACATAACCTGTACCTTTCAGCAACGTGGTGTATTGGATAGTATTATATCGTCAGCTGTGAGCGTAACTGTTCTTTTCAGAAACTTTGCCCACTGTATCCTCATTCACGACCAAGTTCCCAAATATCATTATATACTTACATGGAAAAAATATGTTTTTGATACGTTTCGGGCGCTTGCAAATATTTCCGTGATTTAAAAGTGTTATGCAACACCTACTTCGTAATAAATTGGTATTTGTGGTTTAGAGTTACTATAAATAAGTAACATATCGTGTCGCATTTAACAAGAGTGTATATGGTCAGCATGTCTCCTAAATGTACGCTAGTGTCAAATTTTCTTATTGACCATAACCTGGAAAACGATTCAGAGAAACACAACCCCTTGTAGCAACTTTTCTGTTGTTGTAGTAGATATCTCATTTCTTCCTATAAATCGCTTAAGCTCAAAAAGGCTACTGGTAATATTTGTAGCATATCAAAATCATATATTAAAACAGAATCAGCAAGTTTAGTTCAAAGTTATTAGTTTACTATTATGTAAAATGATGCACCGGGTACAAGGCATTTGTTTACTGTTCCGTAAGATATTGCACTAGGTGTAAGGCTGCCCAACTGTGTTTGATGTTCTCTGGCAGGGGATAATTTGGTTGCTATTCGTAAGCAGCTGGAAATCGTCCTGTCCACTGTCAAGCTATTAGAAGCTACTGCGAATGTGTGTTTTGGGAGGCTTATCAAGAGCTGTGTACCAGAGCCCTATCCTCTCTTGTGGATATTGTCTCTCCTGCGGAAGTACAACCTGGAATGCAAGTGGCGTGTCAGTGTTGGATCCACGCGTCCTGTACAGGGGAGACAGAGATCAGGGAGAAGTAAGGAAGTTGCACTCATCCAACATATCAACAGGTTGAGGTGCTGTCTTCCACTGAAACCAAATGTGAGCCCATGAGACTCGCTTCATCTGCTGGGAAACCTACTGTGTCCTGTGTGAAGGGCTAGCGAAATGAAAGTTGTAGGAGGATATTAATCGTCGGCAGTCCAAAGGTACGGTGAACATTGGTATCCCATAAGGAAATGGCAGCAAGAAAGGGGAAGGAACACCAGGTGCACTCAGAGTGTATGCCAGAAGACCTCATTCATCATGCTATTCCGTCAATCATTGAGGGATCAAAGCTCAATTTGCAACAAACGATGCCTGACGCCTGGGTTCAGAGGTCATACTTGGCTCATTCCAGTGACTAGTGGAGAGGATTGAGAATATCAGCCTTGTTCACGGAGTTTCAGTGAAGCTCTCATGTCCACAGAGCAGATTGTGGTTACCTGGTTCTGATTTGAGTGGAAGGCTAGAACCACTGACTCCGAAGATTCTGTGACAAGCTAGGCTGTGACTTCCTAGACTTGCACCATAGGGTTGAGAGTTGTTGGGTTCCTGTAAATGGGTCAGTTGTGCAGTACATATCAGTGGGAGCTAGCAGAGAAGCTGACTGTCAGTAGGGTGCACACAAAGGTTTCGTTTTGATAAGGCGACTCTCCATCCAATCTAGGTAACAATAGCTGTAGGAAAATCTTAAGTGTGAGTGTAATATCCAAAGAAATACTTTCCGCAGGTGAGAGTATGAAAATCCTAGTGGTTAACTGCCGAAGCATTCGCAACAAAATGCCTGAGTTTGACGCGCTCCACATTATTGAAGCTCACATAACACTGGTCACAGAAACCTGTTTAAAACCTGATAGTTGACGATAGTCAGACCCTTGGGGAAATTTAAGCGTGTGCAAAAAGGATAGGTAATGGGTAATGGAGGTGGTCTATTTGTCACAGTACACAAGAAACTCAAACCCACTGAGATAGAAATCGAGGAGAACACGTAAGACTGTTTGGGCAAGATTGATTATCAAGGGTGGATGTACAATATTATTATAATATGGTCCTTCTAGCTATCACCAGACTCACATCCTGATGCTACAAAACTTTAGAGAAAACAACATTTCGTATGTACGCAAGTGCCCTAATCATACTCCAACCATTGGGGGAGACGTCAAAATCAAATGGCTCCAATCACTATGGGATTACTATCTGAGGTCATCAGTCCCGTCGACTTAGAACTACTTAAACATAACTAACGTAATGACGTCACACACATCCATGGCCGAGGCAGGATTCGAACCTGCGACCTTAGCAGCAACGTGGTTCCGGACTGAAGCGCCTAGAACCGCTCGGCCAAAGCGGCCTTCGAGGAGACGTCACTCATCCAATAGTGAACTAGGATAATCAAAATTTTGTCAGTGGTGGACACGACAAGACATCCTGTGAAAACTGCGTAGAACACATATTTAAGAACTCCACTCATGATGGAAATGTATTAGATCTAATGGCAACAAACAGGCCTGACCTTTTTGAAGAAATGCACATCTAAAATGGTATCAGTTAGAATGAGGAAGTTGTAACAGCAGTGAATACCAGAGTACGAAAGGCAACTAAAACAAGCAGAAAGATTTATATGTTCAGCAAAGTAGACACAGAACCAAACTTCTAGCTTAGGACAGGAACGTGTACATGAACTATGGCTCTAGCTTAAAAGAACAGTTGATCCTTCACTGGACAGATATATACAACGCATGAATACTTGTTCATCAAATGTCGCCCACAGCATCTGAAGATGGCCTCTGAAGACCGAAGGAGACCATGATTGTACGAGGCCTGTTCAGAAAGTAAGCTCCGATTGATTGCCAAATTGAAACCACAGTGAACATCAGAAATGTTTTACTTGTAACAATTAGCTACACCTTTCAGCTACTTCTCTACGTAGTCGCCGTTCTGACTTAGACTTTTGTCATAGCGTTGTACCAACTTTTCAATAGCCTCATCATAGAAGGCAGCCGCCAGTGCTTTCCGCCAATTGTCCACGCTGGCCTACACCTCGTTGTCTGTGTCAAAATGTTGTCTTCAAAGACAGCGGTTCGTGTGACCAGAGATGAAACTCAGGGGGAGACAATTGTGGACTGTATTGTGGGTAATCTAACATTTCCATTTGAAAACGATGCAGGAGCATCTTCATTGCCCCTGCAGAATGCGGCTGAGAATTGTCGTGAAGACGAAACAGCACGACAGTTATGTAATGTTAGCTGCATAGCTTCAGGCGAAATTTCTCACCAGGCCCTCGTACTTGGCGGCAAAATGGTTCAAATGGCTCTGAGCACTATGGGACTCAACTGCTGAGGTCATTAGTCCCCTAGAACTTAGAACTAGTTAAACCTAACTAACCTAAGGACATCACAAACATCCATGCCCGAGGCAGGATTCGAACCTGCGACCGTAGCGGTCTTGCGGTTCCAGACTGCAGCGCCTTTAACCGCACGGCCACTTCGGCCGGCCACTTGGCGGCAGACACTATTTTCTAGACATCTTCACGCACTCACTGCGAGCTCAGAAATGAGAAGAGCGACGTGATGCTAACTGGGGTTATACCAGAGACACTACCCAACACATCTGTGCAAAGCTTTATCGGATTTTCATAGTCGTTTCCATTTCTCGACCGATCGGAGCTTACTTTCTGAACGCCCCCCGTATTATAAAAAAGTGATTGTGTTAAAAATAAAAAAATGCATCACAGTTTGTCAGTTATCGTCTCTGTAAACGGAGTGTCATCTTCTCCAGGATAGGATAGGTACCCAGTAGAACAATAACCTCCACGGTACACAGTCACGTAAAAGACTTCTAAAGAAAGAGAAACTATTGGATAGTAAGTATAAAACAACCCATAGAGCTACAGATAGAAAGTTTAAAGGCACATCTGCAGGAAGAGAGGAACTGACATATATTTGAAACGTAATAAATAAACAAATAAATAAAGTATTAATTAAAATTTAAGTACTATGAATTAAGTACTTAATTATTTTAATAAGCTGGCCCACTACATAATATTTATCCATGCACTATCCCGTCAGAATTAGTAATAAAAGAAAACTTAAAAGAGATACTGAATGAAACGCGTTTGGCAGTCAAGAGAGCGATGAATGAAGCCCTCCGTGTCTACCGTAGCAGAATACTGTCCAGAGATGTTTCAAAAGACCCAAAGAAATTCTTGTCTTGTGTAAAAGCTTTTAGTGACACCAAAGTTAGTGTCCAGTTACTAATGGACAAGGCAGAAACTGAAATTGAGACTAGCAAAGCAAAGCAGAAGTGCTTAACTCTGCTTCCAACTATTCTTTTACAAAGGAAAACCCAGGAGTAGTGTCCCAATTTAATTGTCGTACCACAGAAAAGATGCCTGAAATACATGTTAATGTCAGTGGCTTTGAGAGAAAGCTGAAATCGTTAGAACTCAATGAACCCTCAGGGCTGTAAGGAATTCGTGTCAAATTCTACACCAATTTATGGTCGAGGTGGATCCACTGATGACTATAATCTGCTGTATATCCTTCGAACAAAAGGTCGTTCCCACCGAACAGAAGAAAGCACAGGTCATACCTGTCTGCAAGAAGGGTAGCAGAAGTGATCCACAAAACTACCGTCCAGGATCCTTGATGTCCATTTACTGCAGAATCTTGGAACAAATTCTGAGCTCATTTACGATACATCAGACAGAACGACTTCCTCCAGGCCAACCAGCATGGATTTCGGAAACGTAAATTATGTGAAACCAACTCACACTTTTCTCACATAACATCTTGATAGCCATGGATCAAGGCGGTAAGGTTGATGTTCTCGAGTTCCGAAAAGTATTTGACTCAGTACCACACGTACACTTATTATCAAAAGGACGATCGTTTGGGATATTAGAAGAAATATGTGACAGGCCTAAGGACTTCTTGGTACGGCGGACGCAACATGTTATCTTGGATGTATAGTCATCGTCAGATGCAAAAGTAACTTCGGCTGTTCCCGAGGGAAGTGTGTTGGATTCCTTGCTGTTCATGACCTTGCGAACATTCTTAATAGTAATGTCAGACATTTCGACGATGATGCAGTTACCTACAGCGAGGTATGATCTGAATGAAGCTACGAAAATATTCTGTCAGACCGTAATAAGCTTTCAAAGTGCTGCAGAGTCTTGCAACTTGCTTTAAATATTCATAAATGTAAAATAGTGCAGTTCACAGAACGAAAAAGCACAGTGTGGCACGAATATTTATAATATCAGTGAATCACAGTAGGAATCTGTAAGCTTATACAAATACCTTGGTTTAACACGTAGCAGGGACATGAAATGGAGCGGTTACAGGGGCTCATTATCGTGGATAAAGTAGGTAACAGTCTTAGGTTTATTGGTAGAATACTAGGGAAGTGCAATCAGGCTAGAAGAAAGATTTCTTACTTATGATTCAGGCGATCCTGCCCAAGTGAGCGACAAGGGATACCGAAAGTGTACATAAAGAGCAGCACGAATGGTCATAGGTTTGTTTGACCTGCGGAAAAGTGTCACAGAGATGATGAAAGAGCAGAACTGTCAGACTCTTGAAGATAGTTTTTAAACTATTCCGACAAAATCTACTAACAAAGTTTCAATAATCATCCTTAAATCATGACTGTAGGAATATACTAAAAACCCCTTATATTGGATAGCTTCATCATAACTGCAAATCCAGCTCTTGTCCCTTCAATTTCACTTACTCCAACATATAAGATAATATAACTAATCATTTATTTAGAGCTTTGTAAGTACTTCTTTATTTCTGACAATACAGCTCTATCGGTTTTTGTGCTGTTTAATTTCTTTGATAGTTGTCCTCTTTTATTGCTCATTTCTCTAACGTTCCAAGTGGCTGTATTCAAAATTTTCCGAGTCCTTTTATTGTTAACGTTTTTCGCCACTTACCTCGCCATAAAAAGATAATTTCGTTTTTCTATTTTCGTTTGGTGGCTAATCTTGTAACTTCACCGTTACAGAATACCGATCTGTAGCCAGGGTAGGCAGGTGGCCGTACTGCCATCTCGAAGTATCCCGGTACACTTGTTTTTCTTTTGGCGTTGTGTCCTTTAGACGATTGCCTTCACTTTGTCCATGGTCTCAGCTCTCCAGGTTTTGTAGTGTGTCTGTCTTTGTTTTATATCAGGGTTGTCTGTTCTAGGAGTGTCGGTTTCCCTATTGCTAAGAGCCCTCCTCCGCCACTCTTACGTCGTGAACTGCGCTTCCTCTGCCCAAGAGACTGGCTAGAGTGGCCCTACCAGGAACTTAAGCTCCCACCAAGCATGGCTCGCTGGGTCACAGCAGAGGGTACCAACCTTCCCCGCCACAGTAAGGCGGTAGTCATCCAGGAGAATAAATGTGAACCAATTTAAAAGGTGGTAAACTACAACTTACCGTACCTCTCACTTTGGCTACATAACTGCCATGCTAGCCACTTCCTGCCACCTACGACCCTGCTGTTGATGCCTTCCTGTAGTCACATCTATCTTCTCACCTAGTCACATCTGAATCCAAATCCCTTACCTGGCAAACGGCGTAGGAGACACGAGGACCTTCGTCCTCACACATTCAGAGTTAAATACATTATCTTATCAACGCTCAGAGACTTACTTTTTCTTATGAATGTATATTTATGTAGTTTCGTTTTACCCCAAGACTGAAGAGTGGCAACTAGGTAGCTGCTAATCTGACATAACTGTATTAATTCAAATGATAGTTAAATATGAAAAATGGTAATCAATCGTTTCCATTCAACCGTCCAATCTACGTATCAACAAACAATATCTACTATCATATCTCCCACCCACCTGCTGGTGCAACCTGACGACTTTTTAATTACAAAAGAATGAGTATGAAGCTGATCTGTAAAGCTAAAAACCAGGAATCCAGTAGGCACCTATTAAAGACTTTTGGCCTATTGATAATCATAAGTCGTTTATGTGCTCACTGATAATATTTGTTACAAAATAAATAAAAAACTTTTACAAACCAACTGTGGCTTCACATTCGTGCCACAAGACAAGGAATACAATAACTCTCAATACAGTTCTAAAAGGAGTTATCCAATCTATTACAAGAGTTTGGAATAAGATCCATTCAACATAAGAAAGGACAACGACAACCCGCACATAATTAAGAGGAAACGAATAATTCAATACCTTTTGTAATTTAAATGAATTTATTGAGTTTTCAGTTATGTAGAAAATGGGTTATAAATGGTATTGTTTGCTATGTGTGTGTGTACATATATTGACAGTCATATATGTGTATTGTCTGCGGCACTGTGTGAGGGAATTAGGTAGATTTTCAGTTCAAACTACTGCATTGTAAATAACGATAACTAGCACACAGATACTACGCACGTACTGGTATGTAATGTTGTGTGCCTTGTGCGTATACTGAGTGCAGGACTATATGGGTAAATCCTCGGTTCAAATAACTTCACTGTAAATAATGATTACTAATACGGAAAATGTATCAGATACATTTTTCTGTTTTTTGTATCTCTCTTTTTACTCCATGTAATATTTTATTCCCCCCATGAACCATGGACCTTGCCGTTGGTAGGGAGGCTTGCGTGCCTCAGCGATACAGATGGCCGTACCGGAGGTGCAACCACAACGGAGGGGCCAGACAAACATGTGGTTCCTGAAGAGGGGCAGCAGCCTTTTCAGTAGTTGCAGGGGCAACAGTCTGGATGATTGACTGATCTGGCCTTGTAACACTAACCAAAACGGCCTTGCTGTTCTGGTACTGCGAACGGCTGAAAGCAAGGGGAAACTACAGCCGTAATTTTTCCCGAGGGCATGCAGCTTTACTCTATGGTTAAATGATGATGGCGTCCTCATGGGTAAACTATTCCGGAGGTAAAATAGTCCCCCATTCGGATCTCCGGGCGTGGACTACTCAAGAGGACGTCGTTATCAGGAGAAAGAAAACTGGCGTTCTAGGGATCGGAGTGTGGAATGTCAGATCCCTTAATCGGGCAGGTAGGTTAAAAAATTTAAAAAGGGAAATGGATAGGTTGCCGTTGGATATAGCGGGAATTAGTGAAGTTCGGTGGCAGGGGGAACAAGACTTTTGGTCAGGTGATTACAGGGTCATAAATACAAAATCAAATAGGGGTAATGCAGGAGCAGGTTTAATAATGAATAAAAAAATAGGAGTGCGGGTTAGCTACTACAAACAGCATAGTGAACGCATTATTGTGGCCAAGATAGACACAAAGCCCATGCCTACTACAGTAGTACAAGTTTATATGCTAACTAGCTCTGCAGATGATGAAGAAATAGATGAAATGAATAATGAGATAAAAGAAATTATTCAGGTACTGAAGGGAGACGAAAATTTAATAGTCATGGGTGACTGGAATTCGTCAGTAGGAAAAGGGAGAGAAGGAAACATAGTAGGTGAATATGGATTGGGGGGAAGAAATGAAAGAGGAAGCCGCCTTGTAGAATTTTGCACAGAGCATAACTTACTCATAGCTAACACTTGGTTCAAGAATCATAAAAGAAGGTTGTATACCTGGAAGAATCCTGGAGATACTAAAAGGTATCAGATAGATTATATAATTGTAAGACAGAGATTTAGGAACCAGGTTTTAAATTGTAAGACACTTCCAGGGGCAGATGAGGATTCTGACCACAATCTATTGGTTATGAACTGCAGATTGAAACTGAAGAAACTGCAAAAAGGTGGGAATTTAAGGAGATGGGACATGGATAAACTGAAAGAACCAGAGGTTGTAGAGAGTTTCAGGGAGAGCATAAGGGAACAATTGACAGGAATGGGGGAAAGAAATACAGTAGAAGAAGAATGGGCAGCTCTGAGGGATGAAGTAGTGCGGGCAGCAGACGATCAAGTAGGTAAAAAGACGAGGGCTAATAGAAATCCTTGGGTAACAGAAGAAATATTGAATTTAATTTATGAAAGGAGAAAATATAAAAATGCTGTAAATGAGGCAGGCAAAAAGGAATACAAACGTCTCAAAAATGATATCGACAGGAAGTGCAAAATGGCTAAGCGGGGATGGCTAGAGGACAAATGTATGGATGTAGAGGCTTGTCTCACAAGGGTAAGAAAGATACTGCCTACAGGAAAATTAAAGAGACCTTTGGAGAGAAGAGAACCACTTGTATGAATATCAAGAGCTCAGATGGCAACCCAGTTCTAAGCAAAGAAGGGAAGGCAGAAAGGTGGAAGGAGTATATAGAGGGTTTATACAAGGGCGATGTACTTGAGGACAATATTATGGAAGAGAAGGTAGATGAAGACGAAATGGGAGATAAGATACTGCGTGAAGAGTTTGACAGAGCACTGAAAGACCTGAAACGAAACAAGGCCCCGGGAGTAGACAACACTCCATTAGAACTACTGATGGCCTTGGGAGAGCCATTCATGACAAAACTCTACCATCTGGTGAGCAAGATGTACGAGACAGGCGAAATACCCTCAGACGTCAAGAAGAATATAATAATTCCAATCGCAAAGAAAGCAGGTGTTGACAGATGTGAAAATTACCGAACTATCAGTTTAATAAGTCACAGCTGGAAAATACTAGCGCGAATTCTTCACAAACGAAAGGAAAAACTGGTAGAAGCAGACCTCGGGGAAGATCAGTTTGGATTCCGTAGAAATGTTGGAACACGTGAGGCAATACTAACCTTAAGACTTATCTTAGAAGAAAGATTAAGAAAAGGCAAACTTACGTTTCTAGCATTTGTAGACTTAAAGAGAAAGCTTTTGACAATGTTAACTGGAATACTCTCTTTCAAATTCTGAAGGTGGCAGGGGTAAAATATAGGGAGCGAAAGGCTATTTACAATTTGTACAGAAACCAGATGGCAGTTATAAGAGTCGAGGGACATGAAAGGGAAGCAGTGGTTGGGAAAGGAGTAAGACAGGGTTGTAGCCTCTCCCCGATGTTATTCAATCTGTATATTGAGCAAGCAGTAAAGGAAACAAAAGAAAAATTCGGAGTAGGTATTAACATTCATGGAGAAGAAGTAAAAACTTTGAGGTTCGCCGATGACATTGTAATTCTGTCAGAGACAGCAAAGGACTTGGAAGAGCAGTTGAACGGAATGGACAGTGTCTTGAAAGGAGGATATAAGATGAACATCAACAAAAGCAAAACGAGGATAATGGAATGTAGTCAAATTAAATCAGGTGATGCTGAGGGAATTAGATTAGGAAATGAGACACTTAAAGTAGTAAAGGAGTTTTGCTATTTAGGGAGCAAAATAACTGATGATGGTCGAAGTAAAGAGGATATAAAATGTAGACTGGCAATGGGAAGGAAAGCGTTCCTGAAGAAGAGAAATTTGTTAACATCGAGTATAGATTTAAGCGTCAGGAAGTCGTTTCTGAAAGTATTTGTATGGAGTGTAGCCATGTATGGAAGTGAAACATGGACGATAACTAGTTTTGACAAGAAGAGAATAGAAGCTTTCGAAATGTGGTGCTACAGAAGAATGCTGAAGATAAGGTGGGTAGATCACGTAACTAATGAGGAGGTATTGAATGGAATTGGGGAGAAGAGAAGTTTGTGGCACATCTTGACTAGAAGAAGGGGTCGGTTGGTAGGACACGTTTTGAGGCATCAAGGGATCACAAATTTAGCATTGGAGGGCACCGTGGAGGGTAAAAATCGTAGAGGGAGACCAAGAGATGAATACACTAAGCAGATTCAGAAGGATGTAGGTCGCAGTAGTTACTGGGAGATGAAGAAACTTGCACAGGATAGAGTAGCATGGAGAGCTGCATCAAACCAGTCTCAGGACTGAAGACCACAACAACAACAACAACATATTTTATTCTTAGACTTGTCCTACATTAGAATACATTCTTCTGAAGTAGATGATTTAACAGGACCAAATAAAAATAGGATAAAATGCATATAGCGTGATCCAGCTAAAAACGCCATCGGAAATATATCCATAACGAGGAGCTGTAACAGATAAGTGAAAGGGTACGATTTTATGACTTTTTGACTTACGCAAAAAATTCTTGTTAATATTTGAGAAATTACGACACCGGCTTGAAATTTCATGAATGAGGATAGACATCAAGTGAATAAAACTGAAATTTACAACTTTTGAATGAGGGTAAGTTACAATGTATGATATCTATGTACAAACACAAAGTGAGGACAACGAAAATCGAAAATAGAGATGGACAAACAGAAAGACTGAAATAAATGATGGAGCATACCACCTCGGTTATTTAGTGAAGGCAGTTATACGATGGCAAGAAAAGACAAAGAAAAATATATATTAGTGTTCGTTCGCTACAGACACAATCTTTCAGGTCGAAAATACGAAAAAAAAAATAACAGAAATCTGTTTTAGGCAATGGACAACAGAATTAGCAGAGAATGCGGGCTAAGAATAAAATTAACTTATCCAACAGCTACAGAATCAACGCCTTATGTCCAACTGTTTTAATGTGAAATGTACATAATAGATGATAACATCAGGAATATGTGACACAAACTCAGTTTAATGCCAGCTTATTTCCAATGATACAATATTGTTAGGGTTCAGAACTAAATTGTAGATATATCTATAATGCCAGATATAAATCCAGTGACAGAATTACAACGCAAAATGAGCTAAGGTACGTATTGAATCATAGTGGTCGATCAGTCAACAGGAGCGTAACACTATCTGCAGAGGAGGCGCAGTAGATCTTTCCTTTGGTCAGTAGTTTCATCTAATCGAGTCATCGCGAAACGTTTGATCTTGTAGATAATGTTCCAATTTTTTCTCTTTTCTCTTTCAGAAATTTAATTTTTACCAATTCATCAAGTTACAATGTGTTCTGATTCACCTTTAATGTCGGTACACACAGTTCTCGAAGAGTAGTTTTTCATGTATTTCTTGGTCCGTAAGAAATGAACGTGTGTTAATAATAATACTTCATTTGCCGGTAAAGTTAACACGTTCAGCTGTATGGAGAAATGTATCGTTTTCGGTAGATTACACAGGATACTTTCAGTATCATAACTCAGTTCATTAACATACGTTTAAACTGCATTATTGCCCAAAGAATATTTTTGTGTATCTTTATAAGCAGGATTGTGTAGAATGGATTTTAAAACCTCTTCTGTGGCTGGAAAAATCAGCTGTTCCCCGATAGTATGTGGTTTTCTAGATTTTACTGTTAGTAGTAAGATGTTGTAAGACGCACGCCAGCAATCATCATCTCTTGGTGACGTTCACGCGATTATATTGTCCACGGCGATTGTCTTGTGAAGTTTTTCTTTCACTATTTGAAAGTATTTCAAATCTTTACCTGTTTTAGAGGGAGACACTTTCTCAGATAATCGTCTAGACTGGATTGTTTCATAGCATCTCTACACGAAGGTAGTCGTTTGTCCGACAACGAAGAAATGAACCCAAACTTCAAATAATCAGCGCTGTTTCTTCTTAAATGCGGTCATGTTTAGTACCAGTTATTTGTGGACAAAAATTAAGCTATTTAGATAAATGTGAAAGAACATTGCAATTAAAATTAGTCCTCCGAACCTGAAGGCATGATCGTCGCTTCTCTACGCTTTCGAAGGAAATACAAAAGGAAAATTAACAAAAAGGAATTTACGTACTTTTCTCCGGCACTCCTACACAAGCCGGCCGAAGTGGCCGTGCGGTTAAAGGCGCTGCAGTCTGGAACCGCAAGACCGCTTCGGTCGCAGGTTCGAATCCTGCCTCGGGCATGGATGTTTGTGATGTCCTTAGGTTTAACTAGTTCTAAGTTCTAGGGGACTAATGACCTCAGCAGTTGAGTCCCATAGTGCTCAGAGCCATTTGAACTCCTACACATTTTAACTTATATGGTAATAGTTACAGTTAGGAGCCAAAAGCCAGGGGATAGTGATAAGCGAATATACAGATGGTGTTATTATCGCTTTCACAAGGTATAAAGGGGCAGTGCACTGGCGGAGAGCCCGCATCTCGTGGTCGTGCGGTAGCGTTCTCGCTTCCCACGCTCGGGTTCCCGGGTTCGATTCCCGGCGGGGTCAGGGATTTTCTCTGCCTCGTGATGGCTGGGTGTTGTTTGATGTCCTTAGGTTAGTTAGGTTTAAGTAGTTCTAAGTTCTAGGGGACTGATGACCATAGATGTTAAGTCCCATAGTGCTCAGAGCCATTTGAACCGTTTGAACCACTGGCGGAGCTGTTATTTGCACTCAGGAGACTGAAGTAAAAAAGTTTCCGACTTGATTGTGGCCGCATGACAGGAATTAACAGACTTTGAACACTGAGTGATAGTTGGAGCTAGATGCATGAGAGATCCCATTTCCAAAATCCTTAGGGAATTCGTTATTCCGAGATCCATGGTCTCAAGAGAGTGCCGAGAATACCAAATTTAAGGCATAACCTCTCTCTCACCAGGGATAAATCAGTGGCCGACGGCCTTCACTTAACGACCTATAGCAGCGCCATTAGCGTAGTGATGTCAGTGCTAACAGATAAGCAACACTGCGTGAAATAACCGCAGCAATCAATGTGGGACGTACGACGAACGTATTCGTTTGGAGAGTGAGGCAAAATATAGCGTTGATGGCTTATAGCAGAAGACGACCGACGTGAGTGCCTTTCCTATCAGCACGACATCGCCCGCCGCACCTCCCCTGGGCTCGCGACCATATCGGTTGGAGTGGAGACTACTGCAAAACTGTGGCCCGGTCAGACGAGTCCCAGTTTCAGTTGTTAAGAACTGATGATAGCGTTCGATTGTGGCGCAGACGCCCACGAAACCGTGGACCCAAGTTTTCAACAAGGTACTGTGCAAGCTGATGGCGGCTTCATAATAATGTGGGCTGCGTTTACATCGAATTGAGTAGGTTCTCTGGGCCAAGTGAACCGGTCATTGATTGAAAATAGTTATTTTCCGCTACTTGGAGGCAGTTTGAAGCTATTCATGAACTTTGTGTTCCAAAACAATGATGGAATTTTTAGGGATGATACAGTGTCATGACACTCGGCCACAATTCTTCTCGATTAATTTGAGAAACATTCTGGACAATTCCAGGGAATGAACTAGCCGCCCAGAGCGCCAAACATCAGTCCCATTAAACATTTATGAGACGTAATCGAGAGGTCAGTTCGTGCACACATTCCTCCACCGGCAACACTTTTGCAATTATGGACGGCTGTGGAGGCAGCATGGCTCAATATTTTTGCACGGGACTTGCAACGATTTTTTGAGTCCACGCCATATCGAGTTACTGCACTATTCCGGGTAAAAGCAGCTCCGCGCAATATTAGGAGGTATTTCAGGATTTTAGGTCACCTTAGAGTATAATCTGTTCATAGAGAGAAGAACGAGGGGCTTCTAGTTCCGGATCGGCGGAGGTCTGTTGACTTTTGCCAGCTAATGTTTTGCGTTCTACCGCGGCCAACATCAGCGACGTAATAACCTAGAATACGTAACCATTGTGAAGTGATTGTTGTGTCGTGTTATTTTATGTCACACATTGATACATGTCTGAACGTTTCCCGGCCGATCACGGATAGCGGTATATAGTGTTTCCACTCAACTGAGCTAAAAAAATAATAATGTCACCGAATGTTGCGAACAGGATAGCGGATATGAAGAGTTGATCCATCCTCCCTATGCAGAAGAGGCGAACAGTGACGCACAGAGGATCAAGATTCATCTGATTTGATCCATTATAAATGGAACAAAAACCTCAAAATCAAAGTACTAAAAACAGTTGCACACATAAGATTCAACAAGCACTGTCAACAACTAGACATAATTCCGAAATATATAAAAGTGAAAATATGTTCCAGCAGCAACATAGCAAAACTTATAAAACACAAAGCAGAAAAACTCTGGCTGAAAACCGGAATAAGGCATTTACATAAGAAAAAGGACTTACTAAACAGGAAGCTACTCAGCATGCAGATAGAAGCAGCAAACAACATGGAACCTACAGTTTATGACAGCATTTGCAGGCATATTCAGGACATAGTCGACAAGGAGTACTTGACCATTTGCAACACACATAACAAGAAACTACAGACTTTGACATCCAAACAAGACAAGAGATCCAACCTTGAGATAACTGACAAAAGCAAACACACATTTTACAGTAGAGTGGTGAACAACACTGACATAAAGTTCAACCAAAGAGAAAACGATCTACTCCAAAAAGGACTAAAATACAACGTAAAACCTAACCTCAACAACGATACACTGAAACAGGTTATAGCTGCAACTAAAAGTGCAGCAGATGCTGCAAAATTAAATTCAAACGCAAAAGCAATAATAGGTCACAAAGTAAGCAAGCTTCTTGAGAAAGAAAAGAATAAAGAAAAGTTTAGATCTAAATATACAATAAATGATACAAAAACTTTAAAATCTATGAATAATAAACTGAAAAACAACCAATCCATAGTTATAAAGTCAGACAAAAGTAATACATTAGTTGTGATGAAGGAAAAAGAATACATAGACAAAACAAATGAATTTTTTGCTGCTAATAACATTCAGCACATTGAAAAAGACCCAACCAAACAATTCCAAAGTAAAATTAAGGAACAATTAAAGAACACACATTTCCTGTTGACAGAAACTGAAAAGAAATACCTTACATATATGAATCCAAAAGCACCACGCCTAAGAGCACAGCCAAAAATACACAAAAATGGAAACCCAATACGTCCCGTGGTCAACTCTATAAACAGCCCAGCATACAAACTGTCAAAAAAACTGAACAACATACTGATGAAAAATTATACATGTGAAACAACATATTCCATAAAAAACAGCATGATTCTAGCCAAAGAACTAAGAACCAGAAAGCTCCCCCAAGATGCACAGTTTATATCACTTGACATCACCAACCATTATAACCTATACAAGAAGCTCTAACAGTAATACAAAAGAACCTTATGCAACACAAGAAACTTTCATACACAGAGATTGTCGAATTTATGGAACTCCTTCAGCTAACCTTAAGTTACAACTACTTTACCTTTAATGACAACATTTATAAGCGACGAGATGGCCTAGCAATGGGGTCATGTATATCCATTACCATAGCTGACATATACATAAATCACCTAGAGCAAAAATTATTTGGCAGCCAAGAACCTTGCCTAAGGAAAATAGAATATTATAGGAGATATGTAGATGACACACTACTGTTAGTGAAAGGAGATACCAAAGACATCACAGACATTCTTAATCATTTCAATAATCTAAATGAGAAAATCAAATTTACAGTGGAACATGAGCAAAATAAAAGTATCAACTTTCTTGACCTAAATATTACAAGACACAACAACACATGCACATTCAAAATTTATAGGAAAAACACAATGACTGACACCACAATCCCTGCAACCTCATGTCACCCAAATATCCATAAACAGGCAGCATACAGGTCAATGCTGCATAGGGCAACAAAAATACCATTGAACCAGGAAAATATGCAACAAGAAATAAACACAGTGAAGAAGATTGCAGTTGCCAATGGTTACAATGTTTCCATGGTTGACACAATCTTAGACAAAGTGAAGAGAAACCCAGGTACAAACTGCACCACAGAAGAAAAAGAGAAAAACAAATATATATCTAGCATTCCATACATAGGCAATGTATCACAGAAGATTGCAAATATTTTCAAAAATCACAGAGTAAAAATTGGGTTTTCTACATCCAATAAACTACACCAAAAACTAATACATGCTATAAAGTGTAATCATGATCCATATTCAGACTCTGGAATATACAAGATAACATGCCAGGAATGCTCCAAGTTCTACATAGGACAAACGGGCCGAAATATCAACACCAGATACACAGAGCACATTAGAGCATACACACACAACAAACACACTACATCAGCAATAGCAACACACATACATAATACAGGACATCCATTTGGAAAAATAGAGCAAAATGTCAAAGTACTCCACCGACTAAATAAAGGACATAAAATGGATTTGCTTGAAGAACTGGAGATATATTCACATTACAGAAAATATGAAGATAAAATATTAAATGAAAAACTTGAAAGTGAATCAGTGAATTTCTTCAGATGTTTCGATAATATACTTAAATAAAAATAGTAAAACATATAAATAAGCAAAATTGTAAAATCAATATCAATAATTCATGAACCAAACTGTTAAGATAAATAACTTCTGTACAGAAGCATATCATAATCTGTGGAAGACCTATAATGTTATCTCTGTGAACTACCTGTAAGAAGATTTTTGTAACTGTTTTGTTTATATAAGATATTTTCGATGTGTCAAGTGTACAAGTTGTGTGTGATGCTAAGTGTGTGTGAGACTCTACACAAATTGACCATTAGAAAACTTAAAAGCCAACAAAATGAAGCAGACTCACACACACTGACAACATCAAAAGAAATGGCTTAAAACACATCAAAGAAACGCACATGAAAATGAGAATTATTTCTCGAAACGCGTCGTGCGAATAGTAAAATAAAAAATCGTGACTGGTAGCAAAAGATTTATTATTTATAAACAAACCTATTGATCAAGATTCAGCTGGATGAGAAGAATTTTCGTGCAACCAGCCTAAATCTTGGGCCGCATTTACATTTGATGAACCACTATTTTTTTATTTTTGTTCTTTTTTTGCTGATAAGGACTCCTTGCAGCTTGAAGTCGACCCCTGGGGATCGCTGTAGATTTCTTAGGAAATCACTGATCTTATCTGATCTTTGGGAATCACTGGTCTAATCTGATCCTGTTGATCCTTCCGTTTGATCATTGCTTCATTTAATTGTTTGATCGCTACATTACCACTAAACTCAACGTAAATTAGTTTTACGTATTACGGTGATTATCTATGTCTGTGTTATTCCTCCTACAGCTCCATTAAAGATGTCCCACTTAATTTGTCCATTCTTCTGACAATGGCTTCCCAGTTGTCTCTTAAGCACTTTGCCGGACTCCTTATGGCAACGCAGGGCATTTCACAAGAGCTCACCTGCCACTCGAAATGACTAATGACCGTTTAGGACGCTGAGAGTGAAGCCCGTTTTACACTAGCGACTTTCTGGTATAAATGGACTACTCTAAGCACGTGCGTGTTAAACATCAGCCACAAGTGTGTCTGTGGCGTCAACGAACTACAGACTGTGTCGAGTGCAGAGTTTTAAACTTCCGAGTATTCTGCATTCACGCATGCGCAGAAACGGTGAAGGCGTTGGGGCAGGGTCTGTTAATGTCACTGGTTTGTTAAGACATGCTCTTTCCTCAACTTATTTTATGTTTAAAAAAATGGTTCAAATGGTTCTGAGCACTACGCGACTTAACTTCTGAGGTCATCAGTCGCCTAGAACTTAGAACTAATTAAACCTAACTAACCTAAGGACATCACACACATCCATGCCCGAGGCCAGATTCGAACCTGCGACCGTAGCGGTCACGCGGTTCCAGACTGAAGCGTCTAAACCGCACGGCCACACCGGCCGGCTATTTTATGTTTAACCAGGAATATTTTGAACAGTGAATTGTACTCGCATTCTTCAAGTTGCCATCATCCATCCCAAACCATGAGCGTATTTAAAACCCTTGTGCACAGGGCACATACGGTGTCGGATGCAGAGAATTTGCCTAAGTAACTTGCACATTTAATGATGGTGTTCAGAGACAAAGGATACTGGACCCGGCAAATTAACAGGGCCTTCTCAACTAGAACCAGGAACCAGGATGTGGATAAAGAGGAGAACGCGCCAACCAAGTCCCTAGCTTTTCTTTCCTTCTTGCTGGCTAGCTTTTTTCCCTTCGTTGGAAATATCTCCTTCAAAATAGTGAGGATTCTTAATAATTTTCGTGTGAAAGTGGGTTTTCGTCCACCCTAAAAGATTTCTTATTTGCTGGGATCGGTGAAGGATGATTTGTGATTTGTTGCTGCAGAAGGCGGGAATTTACAAAATACCGTGTCAATGTGGTATGGCCTATATAGGACACACAATGTACGGAATATCATCGTTGCACTCGCCTACTGCAACTCAGTAAGTCTGCAGTTGCGGAACATTGTATTTCCAACGGACATTCAATGGAGTACGACAAAACTTCGATTTTGGCCACAGCAACAACTTTTTGGGACTCCATTGTCAAAGAATCCGTTGAAATATGCATCGCGGGAAATCTGATGAACCGTGACAGTGGTTACCAATTGAATAACGCTTGGAATCCCGTCATATTAAAAATTTGCTCGAGACGAAGACGCTAGAAGACTTCTATATCTGTGGCCAGTGACAATACCGACGGCAGCCGAGTCTTGCAGTTCCACCAGCGAGTGTGCTGTCGCTGGACGGTGTGGTCCTCCTGTCTCCGCGACTGCAACGCATGCGCAGCATTACCATCAGCGCACTGTATAAGGCGGAGCGTAGACCGTCTTCGTCAGTCCTCGTTCGGCTCACCTGAAGATGGCTGGCAGTTGTCCAGCCGAGATATCATGCAATGAAGTTTACGACGACCGGCTGCAAGCCCGAAAACTTTTTGAACATATACCCCGAAGACAGACACCAACGCATATACTCCTCGCAGCACAAGGTATCCCTCTGCGAGGTCGGCGGTCATCGACTCCCGCCGAGTGACCAGAGCGCCCTCTGTGGATCGAAGTCACTCTCACAACTGTTCTACAAATTCGGGCTCGTCCCTCTCGACAGAAACGCTTTACTGTTTCCGGTCCGGACCTGCTTGCTTGCTTGCTTTTTTCTACACACATCTCCAGACTCTGGGATTACAAGAACACATGTATTTTCGCGTGGTCTGCAACAACGCAATAGCCTACTGATCGCTCGCGCAACTTAGTTCCGAAGATATAGACTTGAAATTATTTATCTACAAACCTGAAACTTAAGCGCTTATCCCGTCTGCGAAAACCTTTACGTGAGGACTCGAAACAAATAGAGGAAAATGATATTTCCACTCGCGAATACCAATGTCGGTGATGTAACAGATTTCAAATCATCCCTGTAATTTACAAAGTTAACTAAGGTGTTTCTCATGTCTAGAGAACAAGCAAACGTCTCTTTCATCTGCTTGATGCACACACCACAATCGATGTTCCCTCAACTAAATAAAGGCTCGAAATGTGCAGAAGCAATCAACCGAACAATTTACGTGTGAGGGAATAACGGTCCAGCGCAAATACAGCTCCATATTCGATCTTCTCAAATTTTCACGCGATCACGAAAGCTGAGCAACACATACTAAGTATTAGTTCACTATTCTGCCCTCTAGAGGACGGCAAAGTTAACTGAGATACATTCCTGCATTTCAACAGGCTTTTGCATTCGGACAACTGCTGCCGTTAACGGGAAACGTCTATCATTCCCGCACAGGTCACTGGCGCTGCAGGGCAAGCACACACATAGAGACAGAATGATCCTATGAAATAGTTCACATATATATTTTATCCCTGTACTTAACAACTAAATGTTACCATTGCGGTCTCAGTTGAATGACACTCGTAAATGAGCAAAGTATCGCAAATACACCCCGCTGACGGCTGTGGCTCTGGTAATAGATATATCGGTACCCATTTTGATGACTTGCCATACTCTTCCCATGCTATCACAGTACTCCACGTCAAATGTATACCTTCTTTACAACTGCAAATATTCATTTCCTTTGCACTTGTCGGAATACAAACACATACTTTATAAGCCTGATACTCAAATGCGAACATATCATGCACCCCCTATTACTAAGTGTAATACTTCGTCTATAACTAATGACTGGCGATACGAAATAATACTGAGAGAAAATCAACAATGGGTGGTCAGATCTCATAAGTTTTTCTTGTGAGTGCTACCACCGTGTCCTAGAAAAAGAGGTTTAACCGCCAGATGTTATAAAAACCCGATCCCAACAACTACTGTATTTTACTGTCACAAGCGGTCTTGATTCTACATGTGTATACAAGTATCAATGTTAAAAGCTCTACTCGCTTTACAAATCGAGTTATGACATTACCTCTGAATGAGGTGGTTTTTTGTCCAGACAAATACCGTGACGGCCAACGCAGGAGTATATAGAATCAGACCAATTACGCGCCTACACGTCGCCGACCGTGCAACCTTTCAATAAATTTACCCAATTTAGAAAGTGACTCGGCTAAGGAACGTGGTATGAAACCGGTATCTGCGAATCCCTCACGCCACCGCTGCTAGATATTTCTACTGTATTTGTAGCGCATTCTGTCTCGATCTCATGTCGGAGGTTCGATGATATATCCACTGATGGTGTGCTGATTGAGGTCGTAAGAAAACGTACACTAGCATTTCAGATCTCTAGTGTTACGCTATCCACTGGAAACGATATTACGATTTGGAATCAGGTCTTTCCATTCAAGCACATACATGCATTGGATCCTATTGACTCTTTAATGATTACAACCACTACTCAATCACATATCTGGCACTCCCATATCTCGAAACGAGCCACATTTCTCGAACCTGTCTACTACAGTAAAATTCCAAACTGGTTTCAGTCAGCCCCTTCACATCTTGCAACTGCTCCCGTTTCTACAGCTTTGCGCATGTAATCATTCCAATTTATGTCGGAGACAGACATATCCACCATCTTCTGAAACCCATGTAGAAACAGAACGACTCGAGTTAGTGCAACAGGACCGTGTTTTGACCATTCGGTGGAAATGTGCGCAATGTAGTACTTCTCCAAACTAAATACAGATACTGCAGTCCGAAGGAGATCCGCGTCTATTCAGATCTATCAGTATAACATGCTATCATCATTCTGTACAATCCAACAGAGAAAAATTACGAACTATAAAAGCTCCACTAACTTCATCCGATATAGGACTCACCTATGTGCTGTTTCAGGCGAAATGACACATAGCTGCGATGTGGATCCGACAGAGAGAGAGAGAGTTGTTGTGATGCTCCCCAGAATAGCATTCCTAACGGGACACCCTGTCCGTCATCGAATTTACCTGTGAAACTGCTGCTGCCTGTGCGGGACGATCCTATTAAATATATAGCCTTTGATCCATTGCAGAGGGCAGCTTAAGGTATAATCATCTGTACTGTAGGATGATGAGCGTATCCCACAGACTAGACTGTAAGTTGCAGGAGACGTTCCCTATGACCATGTGTCGTTGTTTGAAATATTTTCTAACACGCTTTGTACGCTGCCATACGTTTTGTTTTTCTGCCATGACTTAGAGGACTGTGTCAGGTCCTAAACTGACATTAAGATGCTCTGATCCACGCCCTCTCGCAGAAAACCCGACATCGCATGGTGTAAATCTGTTTGTTAGTGCAACTACCATAACACGCAACACACGGTGGATGATTTTAAATAAAAGACAGTTACAACATAAGAAAACTAGAAGAGTTTGGCTGTGTTGTGGGGTGTTTCCAAACTGATGTCCGAAAATGATTGACGACCTCTACATTTAAGCTCATCTGTCACAGTGACGTAATAGATGATGGTTCTGCATTCCCTTACGACTGATTCCTCATATTGCACTCCTGTACGTGATCACTGTTTCGGTGCTAGCAACCCCCAGGTTTCCCTCATCCACAAAACTCATTCCCCAACTCAAACAAGCGCTGTCAGTCAATCATTATGTGGTAATCAACAGCGCGCCAATGCACATATGGGACGGAAGAGGAACCTTCGATGTACTGTAATAATAAGCATCACAGTTGATAGCGTGAACAATTTTAGCAATTTTACGGTAATTTTGAGACCAGCCAATGATGTGACAGCATGTTTCCACAATTTCAGTATCATAGCTAAACCGCCCCTTCTCTACTTTGCGAGTATCATTGTGAATGTAACTGATAGATGACTGCAGAGTACATCCATTCAATGTCATTTCTCGCCGGCCTCTGTGGCCGAGCGGTTCCAGGCGCTTCAGTCTGGAACTGCGCTTTCGCTATGGTCGCAGGTTCGAATCCTGCCTCGGGCATGGATGTGTGTGATGTCCTTAGGTTAGTTGGGTTTAAGTAGTTCTAAGTTGTAGGGAACTGATGACCTCCGATGTTAAGTCCCATAGTCGTCAGAGCCATTGGAACCATTTTGTTAATTCTCGAGCACACAAACCATCAAAGTATGCCAGACAGCACTCTACATTTTTCAAACACCTTGAGCACAGTGCTTAATTTACGATCTATCTCTCTGCGTATGATAATCACAGAGCATTCTCGTTGTCTTAGGATAAAATTAGAAAGACCTTCATCACATTGTCACTAACCAACCCGCCCTGCAACACCGTTACCTAATTAATCTGCAACCAATCAGACTTAGACCACTACACTCCACTTCTCGTAAATTAATGGAGCTTTCCGAGTACTCACCCATCCAAATGCACCAGATTTCTCGAGATGCGCTCATGTCGAGGAGCTTAGCATTCCGTATCGATGTATAGAAACAGATTTCAAAGTGTCGTGATGTAATAGACAGTTAAGAATAACAAGAAGTGAATTATTTTTATGCACAATGGAGCTCCAGACGGATGGAGTTCGACGCATTTTTACGTAAATCAACCAAGCTATCAACTTTAAAGATTTGTTCTAGATTCTAGGATCGGTATCTGGAAGGTATTGGCGAGAGAGAACATAAACACACGCACTACTAAGGCTACGACGTTCTACACTTAAGACGGGTTATGATGTTAGATCACTTGCTCTTCTGACGTATCAGTCATATATAATGTAGCATTGTTAATATTCCATTATGAGAAATATATTTCAAGTGCATGACATAATCCTTCTTCCCGGTTTCTCTACGATAAACTATATTATCGAACCGTAAAACGAAAAAACTACTTCCGTAATGATACTAGCACAATATAGCTTTCGGGAGATGTATAGCACCCACTGTTCACATCCAATCACGGTTCGGAAATTATACTATCCCTGCATCAGCCCTATATAAAATGATCGTTAGTAACAGCGAATACCTCTTACAAGGAAAGAGATAAATGCATAGCACCAGCGTCCGACATGCGAAAATTACAAGTCATTCCGTCACTAACTCTGTAAACAGCACATCTGTCAGACAAATGTATACCCAGGGTTTGCAGCGCCTCACATGAACCTACCGCTAACTTAATTATGGAGCTGAAGTCTTGATTTTACACCCAAGATGCAACAGGGGGGGGGGGGGGGGTTGAATACATTACATAAATCATAGTTCGTTTAGAGGAATGTGTTAACTTTCATCACACATGAGATGAAAGTCCTCTGATGACCGACAGGTTCACCATTAATGATAGCAAGTAGACAGAGCATTATATAACATACAGAAGACATGGCTGTATATGAGTCGAACGCATGCTATGTCATGCGACTCATACATCGTGACAGAACAGGACCATTCGGTCTATCCATCAAGTGAGCAATCGATCTACCAACCTATCGATCTACTATACTGTCGTTCTACTGACCTATTGATCATCTGATCCATTGACCAACTGATTACTTGACAAATCGATCAATCATCAAACGAAGAATCTATCACTCGATCAATCAATAAATCATCAAACATAAGTCAGTGAGCCAATCAGGCGATCAGTCATTCAGTTGATCAGTAGGTCCGTCGATAACTCCATCTATCGATCATTCGAACAGCCAATATGTCTGTCAGTAGAACAGTCGTTCTGCTGATTAGTCAGTCAGTCAGTCAGTCAATCTGTTGATCTGTCGATCTGTCGATCAGTTGATCCATCTGTCAGTTCGTCAGTCAACAGTCGATCAGTCGACATGTCGATCTGTTAGTGTCGCTACGTCAATTTGTCTGTCTATCGATGTATCGATCTATAGATCTATAGAACTAACCACCGATCGATACATTGGCCGATCAATGTATCAAACAGTCGAAGTACATATTAGACATCTATCCGTCAGCCTATCGTACGATCTATCGATAAATCTGTTGATCAATCTGTCAATCTGTCAATTGAATCAGAACTAACTTTTAAAAATTGTCATCAACTGATCAGTCGATTAGTCAATCAGTGGAGCTATCGATCTGTCGATCTGTTGGTCTATCCACTTGCTCATCTATCGATCAATCGATTTGTCTATCGACTGATTTATCGATCTACCCTTCTGTCCTGCTGTCCATCTATAAATCTATCGAACTGTCAATCTGTCAGTCTATCGATCTCTCATCTATCTATCTGTCGATCTGTATCTGTTTTTCCATCATTCGATCTATTGATCTATCTGTCGATCAGTGTACTGACCAATCTGACAGTCGATCTACAGATCAATCTTTCGATCTTTCTATCGATCTATTATATACCAATCTATCTATCAATCTGTCATTCAATCTGTCGATCAATCTATGGATCAATCAGTCAATCTGTCAATCTATCAATCTGTCAATGGAATCAGAGCTAATTTTAAAAATTGTCATTACAGTAAGAAATTTTTGAATTTGTTTCTTGAAATCTTTTCACAGACTTGATAAAGTACTGGCAGAAGAGAACTGTGCCAGTAATTCCCCATGTTTTCTATGGATCCCTTTTTGAATAGTGGTTTCATCCTAGCATATTTTGATACATTGTGAAAATATCTGTGCTCAAAAGATTGGTTTATGATAACTGATTGTGGTTGTGAAATGATATTGTACACTATTTTGATTACTGATGTGGGTATTTCATCTTGCTCAGGTGAGGGTTTGCTTTTGTAAAGACAATGTCTGATTTGCGACATCCCTTTGGGAGGTTGTTTTCAAACTGTTTAAAAGATGTATTCAGGCTGTTTCCCAAGCTTATGAAATTTACATTGTCTTGATAGGCTGCTACATCAACAACTAATCCCACTTTTTCAAATCTAATTTTAGAAATATCGTGACTTTTTACTTTGGCTCATAATTCTGAGTAACTTTTTAAAATCTGGATCTTTGTTTGATTTTAGCTCTTTGGGGAGTTTCCTTATTTCTGTGTAACCTAATTATGTTTACTGCTTACCTTCTTTTGCCAAAATACAGGAGGAAAAGATTCATTACATATAACTAAAAAAAACAATTCAAGAATTTGTCTGTTTATGGCGCTTCAAGTGTAGTTGTCCACAGGCCAGCTTACAGTACTTAGTATATTGTGGAATAAACCGGTATTTCTTTTGCTGAAGCACAGTTATTGAACACATTAAACTTTTTAATCACTTATAGAAATAATTAGACCTTCATGCTATTGAGAAAATGATGTAACCAGAATGGAATTTACTCACAGAATGAATGAAAGTAGTTCATATAAGATAGTAATAGTCACTACATGTTGATTGATAGTGGACTTACATGGAGTTGTAGGACATGTACTGATAGGGTGCAGACTGAAGATTTTTGGATGCTGCATGCTATTTAAAGACTTGTGTATGAATACTTTTGGATTTCAGAAACAACATAGTTGTTTTTTAAAACAATTAGGTTATAGTTTACTAATTTCGATGAGCTACATGTTTCAAAAGCGACTTAGTTTACAAAATATGTAGTGGGTTAATAAAATGCAAAAGGTTACTGAACTATTGTTGTGTGTGTGCGCTGGGGTTTATAAAAATATTACTGCCATATTTGGAAGTATAATAAAGAAAGCAAATTCTGATATTTGTGTCTTAAAGTGACAGATTATGGACCTAAATTATGGGGAAGGCAGGAAACATTTTGGAAAACCCCTTCCTTCCTTTTTAATGACTGCATAGCTAGCATTTCTCACGACCACAACTACCAGGGCTGCTGCTGCTGCTGTTGTTGCTACCACTACCACTCCTCCTCCTCCTCCTCCTACCACTACTACTACTGCACTGAGGACTACCACTACTTCCACTGCTGCTAATAATAATAATAATAATAATAATAACCCGTGGAGGCCCGGGAAAAGAATCGGCCTCCGGTATGTTCTGCCAGTCGTAAAAGGCGACGAAAAGAACAAACCACTAATAGGGCTAACCCCCCTTTTAGTGTGATTAGTTGGTTCAGGACAGAACTAAAGAAGCCTCGGACAAGCGCCGTCATGGTCGGGGACGACGCTTGAACCCTATGCCCGCCCACAATGGTAACGACACTGCTAGCCTACTGGAAAAAGATTTAAATCCAAATAGAGGTGTTTTGCAGGATATGCTTCCTGCAACCACCCTAGAAGGAAAACAAAGACAGAGGATGAGATGGTCAGACGAAGTTAATCGACACCTCATGTTCTGTTATTACCAAGCAACAAACCTAGGAACCAACACAACTGGATACAGATCACAAGTATACACAACATTTATTACCAGATACCCAGAATTAAAATTTTTAACAGAACAACGATTAGCTGATCAGATCCGTGTAATAATAAAAAATAACAGGATACCCCAGTCAGAATTAGAAAACATCAAACAACAAGTACAACAAATACTGGAACAAAATAATGTGCAATCAGAAGAAGAAGAAAATACAGTAATGGACTCAAACATCCCAGAGCAAACAAACAAAGAACAACATGCACCAATTAAACAATCAGAGGAAAACGAAATCTTAAGACAGCCACCAGAACAAGCACAAATAGAACACGAAGTGACACAGATGTTAGATATACAAGAAAAATTTCAGCTAACATATATAGAATACAAAGACACAAATACAGACATTAGACCATTCTTGCGTAGACCACCAAATAACCCACAAGTCGAAACAACAATAAAAACTATCAACACAATCATACACAACAAAATAAATGAAAACACAACTATGGAAGAGTTACAACTACTGGTTTATATAGGAGCACTCACTACACTAAATATACACACTAGGCAGAGATCAGAACCAACCAACACACAGAAGAAACCCATAAAACCAGCATGGCAACACAGGCTACAGATCAAAATAGAAAAACTGAGAAAAGACATCGGACAGCTAACACAATTTATAAGAAATGAAATCTCGGAAAAAAACGAAAAAAGTTAGGTAAAATCTCACAACAAGAAGTGACAGAGCAATTAGACGAAGAGAAGCAGAAATTACAAGCATTAGCCAAACGACTCAGAAGATATAAAAAAAGTGAAAATAGAAGGAAACAAAACCAAACATTCAACACAAACCAAAAGAAATTTTACCAGACAATAGATAGCACACACATTAAAATAAACAATCCACCAAACATAACAAACATGGAACACTTCTGGAGCAACATATGGTCAAACCCGGTACAACATAACAGGCATGCACGGTGGATACAAGCAGAAACAGACACATACAAGATGATACCACAAATGCCTGAAGTGATAATTTTGCAACATGAAGTCACCCAAGCAATTAATTCTACTCACAATTGGAAAGCCCCTGGAAATGATAAAATAGCAAATTTCTGGTTAAAGAAGTTCACCTCAACACATTCACATCTAACTAAATTATTTAACAGTTACATTGCAGACCCATACACATTCCCTGATACACTTACACACGGAATAACATATCTGAAACCTAAAGATCAAGCAGACACAGCGAACCCAGCTAAATATCGCCCCATAACATGCCTACCAACAATATACAAAATATTAACTTCAGTCATTAAACAGAAATTAATGACACATACAAGACAGAACAAAATTATAAATGAAGAACAAAAAGGCTGTTGCAAAGGAGCACGAGGATGTAAAGAGCAACTGATAATAGATGCAGAGGTGACATATCAAGCTAAAACTAAACAAAGGTCGCTACACTACGCGTACATTGATTACCAAAAAGCTTTCGATAGTGTACCCCACTCATGGTTACTACAAATATTGGAAATATACAAAGTAGATCCTAAATTGATACAGTTCCTAAACATAGTAATGAAAAATTGGAAAACCACACTTAATATCCAAACAAATTCAAATAATATCACATCACAGCCAATACAGATTAAGCGTGGAATATACCAAGAAGACTTATTAAGTCCTTTCTGGTTCTGCCTTGCTCTGAACCCACTATCCAACATGCTAAATAATACAAATTATGGATACAATATTACTGGAACATACCCACACAAAATCACACATTTGCTATACATGGATGATCTAAAACTACTGGCAGCAACAAATCAACAACTCAACCAATTACTAAAGATAACAGAAGGATTCAGCAATGATATAAGTGTGGCTTTTGGAACAGACAAATGTAAGAAAAATAGCATAGTCAACGGAAAACATACTAAACAAGAAGATTACATATTGGATAACCACAGCGACTGCATAGAAGCGATGGAAAAAACGGATGCCTATAAATATCTAGGATACAGGCAAAAAATAGGAATAGATAATACAAATATCAAAGAAGAACTAAAAGAAAAATATAGACAAAGACTAACAAAAATACTGAAAACAGAATTGACAGCAAGAAACAAGACAAAAGCTATAAATACCTATGTCATACCAATATTGACCTACTCATTTGGAGTAGTGAAATGGAGTAACACAGACCTAGAAGCACTCAATACACTTACACGATCACAATGCCACAAATATAGAATACATCACATACATTCAGCAACAGAAAGATTCACATTAAGCAGAAAGGAAGGAGGAAGGGGATTTATCGACATAAAAAACCTACATTATGGACAGGTAGACAATTTAAGAAAATTCTTTCTAGAACGAGCAGAAACTAGCAAAATACACAAGGCAATCACTTATATAAATACATCGGCTACACCACTGCAATTTCATAACCACTTTTACAACCCTTTAGATCACATAACATCAACAGACATGATGAAAGTAAATTGGAAAAAGAAAACACTACATGGCAAGCACCCGTATCATCTAACACAGCCACACATCGATCAAGACGCATCCAACACATGGCTAAGAAAAGGCAATATATACAGTGAGACAGGAGGATTCATGATTGCAATACAGGATCAAACAATAAACACCAGGTATTACAGCAAGCATATTACTAAAGATCCCAATACCACAACAGATAAATGCAGACTTTGTAAACAACAAATAGAAACAGTAGATCACATCACAAGCGGATGTACAATACTAGCAAATACAGAATACCCCAGAAGACATGACAACGTCACAAAAATAATACATCAACAGCTTGCCTTACAACATAAACTTTTAAAACAACACGTTCCTACATACAAGTATACACCACAAAATGTACTGGAGAATGATGAATACAAATTACACTGGAACAGAACCATTATAACAGATAAAACAACGCCACATAACAAACCTGACATCATACTCACCAATAAAAAGAAGAAATTAACACAACTAATCGAAATATCTATACCCAATACAACAAATATACAAAAGAAAACAGGAGAAAAAATTGAAAAGTACATCCAACTGGCTGAGGAAGTCAAAGACATGTGGCATCAGGATAAAGTTGACATCATACCAACTATACTATCAACTACAGGAGTCATACCACACAATATCCACCAGTACATCAATGCAATAGAGATACATCCAAACATATATATACAGCTACAGAAATCCGTAATTATTGATACATGTTCAATTACCCGAAAGTTCCTAAATGCAATATAACACATATCGTACAGTTAAAAGGAAGTGACGCTTGATCAAGGTCCGTGTCACTCCATTTTTAACCGGACTTAACGTCTGAGAAAGTGAAGGAAATAATAATAATAATAGTAGTAGTAGTAGTAGTAGTAGTAGTAGTAATAATACTCAGTTTTATTTACAAAGAAACTGGCAGAGTGGCCATTTCAGTGTTGTTACTTGTAAACGAAGTTAACTTGACTATCCTCCTTCTTCCTCAATTGTTTGATGAAGTCATCATGTCATGTGTCTCGGCTTTCAAGTATTTGCAGTACTGGTTTTTCAGCTGAGGTAGAAGCAAGAGCTGAAAAGTAATATTTGGACATACTGTTCTCTAAATACGTTTTTGTGTGTTGTAGACAAGAAAAACTTCTGTCACCTAAAGCACTTTTTGCAGAAATGGCAGCAATTCGACAAAAAACTTGAAAACTTCTTGAAGAATTTGGTCTATTTCATTTCAATCATTCTTTTGATGATATCCCTCAAACAGAAACAGTGAAATGTTTCTTTATGCTTGGAAGAAAATAGTCTCCAGTCCTATGCACAGCTACGAGCAACTGAAGGTTGCACCATATATTTGTAATAAAGAAAACTCACCTTCTACAGGGAAATGCTGCCTATAATTGGCTTACTGAGTATTATTGACTTATTTGAGAAAGAGCACTTTATCACAATGTGAAAATCTTATTTTCAGTTGCGTTACAATATTATTCAGTACTTCATCCATCATTTCAACATGGAAGCTTCAGCTTGTGAATTAGTTGATCATTTCATGGAATTTAAAGTGTCAATAAATTGACTGTCATTTCTTAAGTTTCTAGTGTAAGAAATGCATTCTGAGACAGCATTGTTACAAAACTGTGCATCAGTTTTTTAAGAATGTTGAAAACCAGTCCAGTCTTTAAAAATACGCTTTGAAAAACAAAGAGAAGAAAAACGAAGTTAAAGCGTAGGAGACATTTTTAACCCCAGGCTTATTTTGTAGTCGTTGAACTAGAATCTGGACTCTCAGTTATTTCATTTAAATTGTCATTTGTACTCAGGTGATTCATGTGAAAAAATTTCTGATGTGATTATAGCCGCACGACAGGAATTAACAGACTTTGAACACGGAGTGGTAGTTGGAGCTAGGCACATGGGACATTCCATTTGGAAGTCATTAGGGAATTCAGTATTCTGAGATTAAAAGTGTCAAGAGAGCGCCAAAAATACCACATTTCAGGCGTTAACTCTAGCCATAACAATGCAGTGTCTGACAGTCTTCACTTAACGACTTTGAGAGGTGTTTGTGTAGACCTGTCAGTGGCAGACTTGTCGGTGACCATATTCGTTTGACCCCAGATGACTAGAAAACCATGGCCTGGTGAAATGAGTCCTGATTTCAGTTGATAAGAGTTGATGGTTTGGTCTGACTGTGGCACAGACTTGATGGAGCTATGGACCCAAGTTGTCAAGAAGGCACTGTGCGCGCTGGTGGTAGTTCCATAATGGTGTGGTCTGTGTTTTTGTGTGGAAAGGACTGGGTTCTCTGGTCAAACTGAACTGGTAATTGACTGGCAACGGGTATGTTCAGCTACATGGAGACCATTTGCAGCTATAAGTAGACTTCAAGTTCCCAAATAACGATGGAATATTTATGGATGACGATGTACCACGACACTGTGCCACAATTGTTCGAAATTCGTTTGAAGAACATTTTGAACAATTTGAGCAAATGATTTGACCATCCAGAACACCCAACATAAGTCCCATCGAGTATTTGTAGGACATAATTGGGAGGCCAGTTCATGCATAAAATCCTACATTGACATCACTTTAGCAATTATGGATGGCTATAGAGGCAGCATGGCTCAGTATTTGTGCAACGGACGAGCAGTGACTTGTTGAACCCATACCACATCAAACTGCTGTATTACAACAGGCAAAAGGAGGTCTAACATGATATTGGGAGGTGTCCCTTGACTTTTGTCACATCAATTTCTTCTGGTGTTATAGTTCCATCTCATTTCACTGTTTGAAGGAATGAGTTTACCAGTAACGTCAAGAAGTATTACGTGTTTGGAAGAGCGGTGAAAGAAAGCAGGAACACTCTGAGCTCTGAAGCATGAGGAGAAAAAATTCTTACTAGTTTTATACAAGAAAAACACTGCTGCAGAACTAAATTTAGTTGATGGGTGAAACAGTGAATAAAAAGCACGGGGTGAGTGAGGGGGGTGAGGAGAGGGAATGTCATGGATCTTAACTTGCAGGTCATTTAATTCTCCTGCAAAAAAGAAAACACTATCATAGGTTTGGGCCACCAGTCTGTTCTTCATATCATTAATCCAAAACATACCACTTAGCACAGTGAATAAAGCAGCAGTCATAGCTTCGCTAAAATCATAAAAACCAAGAAAATGTTCTTGAATGTTGCCGTAGGAGTCCTCAAGTCTCTCAACAATGGCACTTTGTGATGTATCTGAAAAGTCAGTTGCTTTGTCTACAATGCAGACATAAAATAAGGTTCTATCTCAACTTAAATGTACATATTCACAAATCTCCTCATTTATAAATTCAATCAGTTCATTCTGTATAGTTTTCAAATATCCTTGGAGATAGCTCATTTTCTTCTTGTGCTTTCAGCTCTTCGTTTCTGTTTAGCACACGTTTAAAAATGGCTCTGAAATTTCCGATATTCAAGGAATCGTCTGTCTTGTCATGACCTCTGAAGCTAGCTGCTGTTTACGAAAAAGACATTTAGAGTTTTAATATTGTCTCTGTTACCTTTCACTTCATTGTTGTGTTCGATTTTCTTCAGGCGATGATTTTCATTGAGTATTTCCGAAATACTAAACATTTATTTGGCTAGTTCTTTGTATGAAATAAAACATTAGAAGAACCATGCACTGGTAAACCTCTAGACAGATCCTTCAGATCGTCAAAACCCTCAGCAGACCACACAGTTTTTCTCATACTTGATAGCAAACTTGGCCAGTAGAATAATTTTCGTTTCTTAGGGCTAACACATAACCACTGCTCATACCTTGAACTTTACAAAGTATCTGTTTTTAACTTATCTTTCTGAAGATGTAGTTCCAGTGTTGGATGTAATTTCTTCAATAAATTTCATGTCATTCTGTTTATCACCTTCTTGGAAACGACAGCTCCTGCAAGGAAGGAATGATGTATTCACTCGAAAGTGTTACATCAGTACATGTACAAGATAGGGCTTCATACGTATTCACTGCACATGGAACAACTACTACAAAGGTGAAACAAACATGAGAAAAATCTAGAGAAGCAGCACCAGAGCTACAGGCGTCCTATGATGCAAACAAACCCAACATGGCTAAAAGAGCTGGTAATCCATCTTCTGTCCCTAATAGTGCTGTCATGGTTACCATAGCAACCTAGCATTTACAGGTCACCTGGAATGTATCTGGTCTCCTTGCACTATGCTTCACACATCTGTTGGCCTTGGGCTACGTTCAAGCTTATGCACTTTTGACTTGATCTCAAGTCTTGGCAGTTTAAAAGGAATAACACAAACTAACATTTAAACCCTGCCATTGCTGCCACTAGCACCACCACCACCACCACCACCACCACCACTTCTACCATGGAAAAGTGAAGAGGCCTGGTCTCCCTCGCCTCCTTTGAACAGCTGCCTCTAGTGGCTTAATTGCTCACTGATACCCTAGAAAACTGGTTCCAGTTAAATGGGTTGAAACTGAACATTGCAAAAGCCCATATGATACATTCCAAAACCAAATATTTTAAATATGTGGAACTTAAAGTACAACATAACAATCAACTTATAGAAGAAGTTGACACGATCAAATTTGTTCAACGAAATGTGGACAAGAACTTGAGCTGGAATATACATATTGACTTCCTATCAAACAAACTAAGCAGTTTTGCATTTGCAGTGCAAATACTAGCAAATTCTACTGACTAAAGTACATGAGAAATAGCATATCATAGTTATTTTGATTCTGTTATTAGGTATGGTATAATTTTCTTGGGGAAGTTCAAATAGTGTGTATTGAACACTAAAACTGCAGAAGAAAACTGTCAATTGCATTTGTACTCAGTGGCAAACAGAATCTTGTCATCCATTATTTTGGAAAATGCAAACTCTGTTTCCTCCAAATACATTTGCGAAATTATAATCTTCGTACACAACCTGCCAGGTTATCTGAGAGTGCTAATGTGCTGCTTCCTGGCAGGGGTAGGCGCGCTGGCCGTGGATCGAATCCACTCAGCAGATTAATGATGAGGGCCGGTATGCCAGCCAGCAGCACCCCACTATGTGAATACTGGGCTGGTCCTCAGTTACACAACTTGCAGACATTTGAAAACGTTCACACTATTTCATGGCTTACACTGGATGCAGACAACTGGGGTACACTAACTCTATCTCGGGGGGTTCAGGGTGGTGACAGGAAGGGCACCTGGCCACCCTCTGCAACTAACACTGCTAAATCCATAGAAGCGTGGCTGACCCCACGTTGAAGCAGGTCAAAGGCCCAAAGGAAATGATGATGGACCTTCCTAAAAAGCAAACAAAAATTATTCAAGGAGAAATATATCATGGGGAGTATTTTTATGCAACCCAGCGCCGGCCGGGATGGCCGAGCGGTTCTAGGCACTACAGTCTGGAACCGCGCGACTGCTATGGTCGCGTGTTCGAATCCTGCCTCGCGCATGGATGCGTGTGGTGTCCTTAGGTTAGTTAGGTTTAAGTTTTTCTAAGTTCTAGGGGACTGATGACCTCAGAAGTTAAGTCCCATAGTGCTCAGAGCCATTTTTGAGCTACCCATGCACCAAATGAAATTATATCCATGGGCTCCACAGTATATGGAGATGACAATATACAACAAGTTAACGGGCAAGAACATAATAATATGGAGCCAGAGGCTCTAAAAACCAGGCCATAGCAGATTCTGTGGGAGAAATGCTACTATTCAGTAGAATAATTCACAGAGGATAAAATGATAAATTGAGTAAGGGGTAATTACGTGTGAAATTTTTTACTGTGTGTGTGTGAGAAAATTTAACAATGTAACTTCTAAACGCGTGCACACACACACACACACACACACACACACACACACACACACACACACACACACACACATACACATTCACGCAAACAAAACTCGCACATGTATTCATGCAGACGCAACTTGCACACACATGACCATAGCGTCTGGCTGCTGAGACCAAACCGCAAGTAGCAGCACATGATGGAAGGAGCAGTCCGGTTGATGGAGGTGAGGAAGTGGTTTATGGGGGGTGGGGGAGGGGTAGCAGGATAAGGGTGGGAACATATGAGGATGAGGTAAAGAGTGTGTAGGGTAGCTAGCTGCAGTCAGGAGATTAGCCAGAGGGTGGGGTGGGGGGGGGGGGGGGGTGTAGTAAAAAGACTGTGAGTGCATTTGTGGAACAGAAGGCAGTGTAGTCAGTGTAGTGCTGGAATGAGAACAGGAAAGGGGATAGGTGAGTAATGAAGGTTGAGGTCAGGAGGATTACAGTTACATAATATAGTTTGCAGGGAGAGTCACACCTGTACAACTCAGAAAACCTGGTGTCCGTGGGAAGGATCCATATGGCACAGGCTGCGAAGCAGTCACTGACATGAAGAATGCTGCGTTGGTCAGCATGCTCAGCAACTGGTCGTCCAGCTGTTTCTTGGCCACAGTTTGTCAGTGGCCATTCATGTGGACAGACAGCTTGTTGGTTGTCCTGCCCATATAGAATGCAGCACAATGGTTGCAGCTTAGCTTGTAGATCACATCATTGGTTTCAAAGCTGACCCTGCCTCTGATGGAATAGAGGATGGTTGTGACAGGACTGGAATAGGTGGTGGGGATGGTGGTAGGCTGTACGGGACAAGTCTTGCATCTAGATCTATTACAAGGATATGAGTCATAAGGCAAAGCTTTGGGAGCTGGGGTTGTGTAGTGATGGACGAGAATATAGTGTAGGTTCAGTGGGTGGTAGAATACCAATGTGGGAGGAATGGGAAGGATAGTGGGTAGGGCATTCCTCATTTCAGGGCATGATGAGAGGTAGTCAAAATGCTGGCAGAGAACATTATTCAGTTGCTCCAGTTGTGGGTGGTACTGAGTCATGAGAGGAATGCTCCTCTCTGGCTGGGCAGTGGGACTTAGGGAGGTGGTGGGTGACTGGAGTGATAAGGCATGGAAGATATGTTTTTGTACAAGGTTGGAAAGTAATTGCACTCAGTTAAGGTCTCTGTGAGGCTCTTGGTATATTTCGCGGGGGACTGCTTGTCAGTACAGATGTGATGGCTGTGGTGGCAGCTATCAAAGTGGAGGTATTGCTGGTGCTCAGTAGGTTTGATACAGGCGTAGGTGCTGATGTAGCAATCTCTGAGGTAGAGGTCAACATCGAGGAAGGTGCTTTGTAGGGTTGAGGAGGACAATGTGAAGCAAATTGGGGAGGAAGTGTTGAGGTTCTGGAGAATGTGAATAAGGTGTCCTCAACCTCAATCCAGATCATGAAGATGTCATCAGTGAATCTGAACTAGGTGAGGGGTTAGGGATTCTGGGTGGTTTTAAAGGATTCGTCTATATGGCCCATGGATGCGTTGGCATAGGATGGCGCCATGCAAGTGCCCATTGCCATATACCAGATTTGTTCTCAGGTGACACCTTCAAAGGAGAAGTAATTTTGGGTGAGGACATAGCTGGTCATGGTGACTAAGAAGGATGTTCTAGGCTTGGAATCGTTCAGGCATTGGGAAAAGTAGGGTTCAGATGTGCCAAGGCCATGGACATTAGGGATGTTAGTGTAAAGAGAGGTGGCATCAATGGTGACAAGCAGGGCACCATGTGGTGAAGGAGAGTCCTGAAGTTTGTTATATGTTTGGTGTCATGGATCAAGTGGACATTACCTTTTATTACTAGATCATCTTCTTGTCTGATAAACTGTCCTCATTTCACTTCTCACTACACCCCACATTGTCTTGAATTCATTATGTCTGATGTAATATGTAACCTTTTCGATTTGTTATAACACATCTAAATAAAGAATAATACATTTGTGATTATTCTGGCCATTTTGATCCCAAGGGAAACGACTACCTGGACGACAACCCAAGAGGTGCGATAGCAGTCGGTCCGATACATTCAAGGAATGAGGCAGATAAACGGGAGCAACCCTAATCAGCAGCAACAGAAGAAGAAGAAGAGGTATAATCCGTCCTTTTGCAAAGAACTATTAAAACGCCATTTCTGAATGACCAGCCCGCTGCTTCATCTGTTCTTGCATACAAAATGTAGAAGGGGTTATTCCTATCCAACTGTTTCGATTGAGCTGAAATGATATTCATTTACATTTCAAAGTATGTAAAAGAGGCGACAAAGAAGTTTCCTTTTCAGGACGTTGCTGCAGCGTATATGCATCGTAACGCTACCCCGACGCGGATATACAAACACCGACATCTAGGCAAGGGGTTAGTACGGCATCCGTGTCCTTCCGACATGCATGCGGTGAATGCAAACACGTGAGTTACAGTGATGTTATTACCAAATGCTTACAAATAGGACCATCGTGCTGCTAATCGTTCCGTATTGTAAAAGGACAAACACCGGTAGATATCCATCGGAAAATGAAGAATGTGTATGAGGCAGCATGAATGTCGAAAATCACTGTTGTGGAATGGCGCGCCAGGTTCCGTGGTGCTTCATGATAACGCACGTCCCCGTATCGCAAATGTTGTATCACAGAAGTTACGCCAGCCTAAGTGGGAGACACTCGACCACGAGTCCAGTAATCTTGATCTCTCCCCATACAATTATCACAACATCGATCCTTTGAAATTGGCCTTGAAGGGTCGACGATTCCTGTCGGACGAGAATGTGCAGGGGAAAGATCCGAACTTCTTCACACAACAGAATACGATCTTTTGCCAGACGCAAATCCCCAACCTCGAGCATCGTTGGGATGTTTTCCTCAACGCTCACGGCGTTTTTGCCTAAGCGGCATACCGAAACTGGAATGTACGACATTCGACCGCCCCTTATAGCACACTTTGTGCCAATCTGACGTTTGTTGCATGTCGCCTTGATGATGTTACAGTAGCCAACAGCGTATTTTGGCGACGGCTTCATCACTAGTAACGCGTCAACGTAGCAATCGTAATAGCCACTTGCTATTATGTCGTGACGCTAATAGTTAACTCAAAAAAATTTAAAAAAATATTTTGCAATATTACACAAACTCTGATAAATAATTCAGAAGCGTCAGACACGACATTTAGAAGACTAAATGAAAAGACGTTTCAGACAGAATAAATAACACTAATAATAAATAAATTTAAAAGTAGGGATGTCAAACTACGAAGCTCAGAATGGAATGCACTTTGGAAGTGAAGATTCAGATATTTTCGGAATCATTGTAAAACAAAAGTAGTCAGACTGTGCTTTTCGGAACACTCACATTGTCACACGTATGACATTTTATGAATACTAACTAGCAATGAACACCGCTTCGTTAAGCCAGAACTGCAGGCGGTACGAACATCAAATAAACGAACTTTTTCCCTTTTTTTTGTACCTTTCGCGTACACTTAATTTGCGTTACCGAATGGAACATAAATGTGAGCCATAAAAAGCGCGCATTTTCCGAAGCGCACCAGACAATTACTTTAGGAACGGTTCGCCGGCGGTTAGAGCCCCATTTCTATGATCATGCTGATGAGGCTTCGAGACCCTTTGCTCATATTTTTTATTTTTATTATCTCCACGTGTTTTCACACTAAGTGTTCATCATTGAGGTCACAACATGATATTTCCAGCGGAAAACTACCTATTTGCCTCAATGAGCAAGTACGAGGTTGCCGTCGCTTGTCCAGAGAGCGTTTCTTGTTTGAGACACTCCTTTGTCCAGAAAGCTATAGCCTCAGTCAGTAATTTAAATATCAAAGCGAAATTAAATTCACACATATTTACCAATTAAAAGTTTTTAACAAACTCTTAACAAAAACTACCTTTTTGTTATTCTGTTTGAATAAACTTTCTAGTTTAACTTGGTAATGACAGTCTGGAAAGAGAAATGCTAGGGCTTAATCTAGATATAGGTGGAGTCGTTGTAGTTGGGGTTGGGTTGTTTTGGGGGGGAAGAGACCAAACTGCGAGGTCATCGGTCACATCGGATTAGGGAAGGAAGTCGGCCGTGCCCTTTCAAAGGAACCATTCCGGCATGTGTCTGGAACGATTTAGGGAAATCACGGAAAACCTAAATCAGGATGGCCAGACGCGGGATTGAACCGTCGTCCTCCCGAATGCGAGTCCAGTGTGCTAACCACTGTGCCACCTCGCTCGGTGTCAATGTAGTGAAAAGGAAAGAAGATAAAGATTTCAGATCATACGAATACAGGGTCATATCAACAACAGCAGAAAATGACGTAACGGGAATAGGACTCGCTGTGAACGGGAAGACAGGGCGGAGAGTGAGTTTCCATGAACAGTTCAGAGATAGGGCTGCCTTCGTCAGAATCTACAGAAACTCAACGCCAGTAACAGTAGTTCCGATATACATGTCGATGTCACAGAACTTGCAGAGATAGAAAAATTACGGGAAGAAACAGAATGGGTAATTCATTGTGTAAAAGGAGCTGATAATCAATAACCACGGGGGATCGGAACGTGGTAATAGAAGAAGGACTAGAGCTACGAGAGAATATAGCCTCGATATTAGGAATGGGTGAGAGGAAAACCTTCGGACACAAAGTTCAGCAGCTAACGGCGAATACAATGTTCAAAAATAGACGAGAGAAGGCGAATTCCTACAGGATGGCATCAGGGTCAGAGAGAGATTCCGAAATCGGATTGTGGTTTGTAGGGTGTACCTCGTTGATGTTAAAGACACGGACCACGTTGAAGTAATGTTGAAGCATAATAAGATTAAGAGAATGGTCCGGAAGAATCAACGTTCAATGGGGTTTGATAACGAAGAACTGACGTATAATGAGGTGCGCTTGAAGTTCCCCAAGAGTGTAGATACTGTGACAGTGAATATCACAGTAGGCAGTTAAGGTGAAGGGGAACAGAGACCTCTAGAAACGGCAATCACAGATGCTGGACAGGCAAACATGGATACAAGTAAGGTAACCGCGAAGAAACCTTGTGTAACCAGAAGAAGACAAAGTCCGTAACACGTTCGTTTACCTCTGGCCCTGATGCAAGCTGTTATTCGGCTTGGTACTAATTGATGGAATTTTGGGATATCACCGTGAGGCATACTCTGCCAAACTTTGTCCGGTTGAAGACTTAGATAGCCAAAATACCGAGATGGTAGAAGTACGCTATGCCTAATGCTCCAAACGTTCTCAATTTTGGTGATATCCCTGGACCTTATTGGCCAAGGCAGAGTTTGGCAACCACGAAAAAAAGCAGTAGAAATTCTCGCCATGTGCAGATTGGCATTATCTCGCTGAAATCTAAGCCCTGGGTGGCTTGCCATTAAGGGCAACATTACGGGGCGTACCGCTGTGCTGTGAGGTAGAATATCGTCGACCTATCACTGTGCTGCCGCGGATGACAACCAAAGGGATGCTGCTCTAAAATGAAATGGCACCCCCCCCCCTCCCACCGTCATCATTCTTGGCCCGATATGGCGGGTGATAATGTGGTTGGTATCCATCACTCTCCAGGGCGTCCACAGGCAAGTCTTCCGGCTTATCTGGGCTCAGTTCGAAGCGGAACCCATCACTGAAGACTACAACTGTCAGTGAGAATCCAGGCCGAAGATGTGTCTGCGGACGCCATGGAGAGCGGCGGACACAACCTTACTGTCGTCCTGACAGCCACTGATGGTCGGGGTGCCGTGTCATTTCATAGCAGCACCGCTTTGGTTGTCATCCGCGGCACCTAAGAAAAAAGGGGCACGTCGACGATATTCTATGGCCTGTTTTATTGCACTTCATCGCAAGCCTTCCATGGCTTACATTTCAGCAAGACAATGTCCACCCTCACACGGCAAGAGCTTCTTCTGCTTGTCTTTGTGCTTCGAAAATCTGCTTTATAACATCACAAAAAAAACTAGTATAGATCGCGATGATACTTTATTAAAATGACCGGTTTCGGCATATGCTTAGGCAAGATTCAGACAGCACCATCAGCTGAAGTTGACGATGCGTAGAATAGTCAGCTGACTGCAGCCGCTGAAACTGATGTGAGCATCCGGTCATTTTAATAAAGTACCATCGCGCTCTTCATTTTTTAACTAATTTTATGTAGTTTACCACAACGTTGCTTCCCCAAAATGATACCACAATTTTAAAAATCTACTTTGTCGAGCAAGGTCGCCGGATCTCTCCCCGACTGGGAACGCTTGGAGCACTGTGGCAGAGCCCTACAACCATCTCGGGATTCTGACCATCTAACGCACCATTTGGCACGATATACCTGAGTAGGATATCCAACAACTCTATCCACCAATGGCAAGCCGAATAAGGGCCAAAGGTGAACTAACGCGTTATTGACTTGCTCAATTTGTGAAGCTGCCTTTCTTGAGTAAATCATCGAATTTCTCTGAAATTTCAATCATTTGTTTGTCTTTATACGTACATCACATATACCAATTTAGACAATTTCTCCGTGGTGTGTAGTTTTTTTGTCTTAAAGCGTATATTGCCAGCGTAGTTGATTCATGGTATCACAAGGTAAATAATAAGCTATAATATTACTGTAATAATTGCTCATTATAAAGATCCCCATAGCTTATAACAAATCACTTGAGGTGGTCACCTATATACCAAAAAATGAAGACCGATAATGATTTACCAGACTGTAGTTGATCAGTTATATCACTTCCACTATACATAGTTCATTAATTTTGTAATTTTGAGGAGGCAAGATTAGTTTGCATTTTGTTGTACAAGAAGAATGCTTTGATATTACAGCTATGAATGAAGAGTTCTTTAAGTTCTACACTCAGGGCTTCAGGCCAGGGTACACATACTTATCCCAGTACTGTGCTTCCATTTTCATGAGTGTTCGCCACAATATGACTTATTTATCCAGTTCTCTGGGAATGCCAATATCTAGACACAATTACCGGCTTCTAAATGAGACAGTACCTGTCTTACCACATATATTGTACGTTTTACAAAATAATCTAGAATACCTTTCACTTATCCATCATTTAAATTCTACACCTGGTGGAAGGTCGATTCATTCGTCGTTTGCAAGACTCTATCATCCGAACAAACTACATTTAATTACCTACTAGGGCCGTGCCAATCTACATCAGTTATCTTTAATAAACCCATCCTAATATTACTGGTTGTAACATATTTCATCGATCACCATCACAAGTGCATTCCTACTGATGCAGAGCAACTTGTTACTAGTGTATCTCAGCTACTTATTAATAATAATAGCATCCACGTTGTTAAATAGAACAAAAGCAATCCAGATAAAGAAATAGAACGTTGTTTATTGCATGAAAGCATTATAGTTCAGTTATGGTCTGAAAGTACTCAATGATGCCTGATTGTATAAGTAATGATTATGACAGCACATAAAGAATTAAGGTTCATGAGCCTTCATCCATCTTCCACCTCCACTAATTACATGCAAGCACTAGTGAAAGTATTTTAATGCCACCGTGGGAATATAGTCCTTTAACATTTTTTACTGGAGGGATAAACTAATAAGTAAGTGCCCTCATGAGGAGTTCTTCCTGATTGGGATTAAACTCCCCCCAGACCATTCTGGTGGTTCCAGTGTGTGTAATATGTTGGGATTATATCGTGCTCCGAGTGGTGTCCTAGATCGGAAGGATGCTAGCCGATTGTGTTTCCGTCACGTCTAATTTTATTAATACAAGGTGGGCCGCGTTCTGCATGTTGAATGTAACACAGCGGCAGCTCCATTGGTAGATTCAACGGATTGGCGTTTCAGTCTTGTGATGTACTGTGACAACAAAATTTTACATGAGCCTGGGATAACTGTTGTTGCTTTTGTCACTCATATTATTCGCCGTAGATTTTGATATCAGAAACTACTTGCGTTTTACTACATTTTCGTCTAACAAAACGGAAGATAGAGCGGGCTCTGCCCCCATACTCCTACTTCAAGGTTTTATGATAGCTAATATCTGCTGTTTACTTCCTCTCTATACATGTTTTCATAAGACACTGCTTAATGATTGTCAGAGTCTATTACGACACTGGAAAATGGCTCTGAAAATGTAATTTGTCTTTTTGATGATTTATTTCAGATATACTAAAATTAATATATTCTTGGCATATGAATCTGGTAATGGATATCCTACTATTCCGAGGTGCTACTTTGCCACAAACCAAATGTAGCAGCACCACCGTTTAGGATAGGGAAAGTTAGTTTTGTGCGAAATTCTGAACAAAAGTTACAGCCAGGTGCAGGCCAGATTGCAGTGAGTTAGGAATACCAGCAGTTGCGAAGGCAAATAGAGGCCACAGGGGTGTAGAACTGCCGGAGAAGGCACACACAGCAGTTTTCATGGCGCAAGGCACAGAAACAAGGGGCCACTGGCCATCTTAGAGTGTTATGTGTATGTGATGCGAAGCGGCACGCTTGGCAAACTGTAGGCGCACAGCCGAGTATAAATAGGTGCCATTTCCTAACGAGATTCATTCAAGTGTGGCAGCTCTCCTGGATGGCGGGGTGTTTCACACCACCAAGCTACATGCAGCAACTGATGGGGCGCCAACGACCCAGTTCACGGCGGGTCGTTGTTTCGACCCTCTGAGAGTGACGCGGGGTCTGCAGCTAGCCAATGGTGGGCCACTCTTCGGCTCACTACTGTAGGCAGTCGTCTCGGCTCCCGACACACGCCGGAGAATGCCCGAGGCGAGGGAAGCAGATTCGGACCCCGGATAGTGGTCGCTTGTTGCCGCTGTGATCTCAGCTATACCAGTGAGGAAGAAGCAGCACCAGGGCCGGCCTAATGCTCCCAGCGGAACAGCGCTGAGACAACGAGGATGGTGGCCACTGAGTCGGGTGCTGGAACAGCCATCCTGACATCATTGGAACTCAGCAGGCCGTACAAGGCAGGCTCGACACAGCACTGCATTACACGGGCCGCTGGGGTGCTTCCTCAGCATTGCGGGGCCCTGTGACGCGGACCAAGAAGAACAAGGGCAATGTAGCTAAAAAACAATAAATCACTTGGAAAGTTCTCGACGAGTTTTAATACGGCATATTCTGTCTCATACCATTACATTTGGTCATCCTGATACATTTCGTGCCACTACACAAATGATCGCATTGCATTGTTACACTTGCAGGTTGCAATAAATTAATTAATAATAAAGCTGGAAATGCAATTTCACTGTACCATCACAATAATGTGACCACCACCTATGTTCGACGTCAACGGTCAAAAACCACTCATATACGGCAGGTGGCAGCACTAGCAATGGAGGGTATATAAAGCCTTTTGGAGATATGTTGAGAAACAGTGCAGTCATTGACTTAATATGGAAATGGAGCGATTTATATGACGTCCAAAAGTGAACCATGACTGGCTTTCAGGCCAAGGGTGCAGACATTTCCGAAATAGTTAAGTTCGTAAACTATTAATGTGCCGCCATGGTTAAAGTTTATCATGCTCGACGAAGTGGTGCCATCCAGAACTGGCACCAAAGCAACCATGGTACACCACAGGCCATTGATGACGGGGGTACACGACGGCTGCAGAGATTTGTACAGGCGAACAGATGTGCAACTGTGGAACCCTTAACCGTCATAATGAACTGATGAACTACCAACAGTGTCAGCGTCTCCTCAATGGCTGTTCAGTGAACGTTGCTGCATATGGGCCTCCGCTGCAGGCACCTGGTTCATGCATCCACACTGACTGCTGTTCATCAGCGACGAAGGCGGGAATCAGCAAGCCGATACTGCTACTGGACATCCAATGAGTGGTGACAGTTGCCCTTTTCATATAAATCATGTTTTACGCACTATCAGAAGGATCGCCGTTGCCGTGCACGGCGTGAAACGTCTGAAAGCGAACATCCTGCAACAGTTATCGGACGGGACCAGACTGCAGAGCATTCTGGAAGGCACAATACATGTATGCATCTATCCTTGGGGACCATGTCCAGACCGACGTGCAGTTGCTTTTCCTCGGCACGGTCGCATCTACCAGCACAATAATGCAACGTATCATACAGCTCGCTGTGTACGTTCGTTTTTCGAAGAACAACACTATAGTTTACTGTACTCTGCAGGCCACGAGAATCCCCTGATTTGAACGGAATCGAGAATCTGTGGTACCATCTTGATCCTGCTATTCGCAACATGGATCCTAAGCCGAGAAACCTAGCGCAGCTGGGCACGGTACTGGAGTAAGCATGTCTCCAAATCCCTATCAGTACCTTCCAGAGCCTTACTGACAGTCTTCACACATGTCTCTGGTTATCCTGACATTTGACAGGGTACTCACATTAATTTGAGTGGACACTGTATTATTATTACTGGAAAAGGTTCAACAACTTTCATACAAACCATTGAGTAAAGTAAATGGTATGAAGCTGCATAAACATTTGTGCAAGTACTGATATGTTAACAACGCAGTGTGAGTAATATCTCAGCGCATTAATTTTCATGTTGAAACAGGTTACTGCGTAATTAGTCCAAATGTTTTAATGTAAGCATCTGTTTTTTTATTGTTACACCTTCAATCATGAAGTACTAGTTATTAGCCAGAGCGAAATTCATGTACTCATATTTGTCAAAGAAAAATATTACCTAAAGGTTGTTATAGCTGTGGTCCGGTGCTCCAGTTATCTTTGATGACATCGCTAACCTATATGTACACCGCCGCATTGAATTGTTTGTGATGATAATAAAATGGTAACAAATATGCAATTTAAAATGCAACACCGCCAAGTTTTCGTAGGACTTATGTTATTCACTGCTCTAGCTCTGGATCAGCAGAGTTATAATTCTAGCAAGATGCAAACAAATTCGTAAGTCTCAGGCAGTGAAATGCAGCATTTCCTAACGTTTATGTACGTCCAAGCATTAACCTTAATGCCTCTCGCAGAAAATATCACCTAAAACTTTTCATAATTGATAATTAGTAGCCTGCATTTCTTCTAGTCATCATTATTAACATCATCATAATTATGACTACAAGTGGCATCTGACATTCAGTGCTGGATAAAAGCCTCACGTAGGCATTTCTATCACTACGGTTTTCAGTTCAGCAAATCCACGTTGCTGCTAGATGACTTGTAACATCTGCTCATCATCTACAAGGTACATTTAATAAATAAGCGGAAAAATACTATAAAATACAAAACTTCGACCAAGTTTATGCTTATTTGTTATCAGATAGGGGTCACTCCACTCTGACGTCGCGAACGGGATGCTGGGAATCAGTGGAACAAGATGGGGCGGCACTCTCATAGGTTTACACCATCGAGGTGCAGCGGACTGTCATCAGATTTCTGTTAGCTGACAGGTTGAAATCAACCGAAATTCACCATCAGATGGCAGTGCAATATGGTCAGAGTTATTTAGGTCAGTCACAAGTTTACTAGTTCAAAGGGTGTGTATCAAGTGTCAAAGATGGGCCACGCCTTGAACGCTCAATCTGTGCAGAGAACAATTGGGAGAGTCAGTGAGTTAGAACGGAAAAACAGGCGTATTACTGTGAGTGAAATTGGACTATTAGTGTCGGATCTACCAACCATACTGTTCATGATGTACTTATGTTTGAGAAAATGTGTTCGAGGTGGCTTGCAAAACATCTGAGATCAGAAATGAAAGAAAGGTGCATGATGAGTTTTTGTAGGGAGACTTGAAGTATGTCTGCTTGTCCCCCTCCCCCCACCCTCTCCCCGCTCGTATTCCTCGGATCTGGAGCCTTGATATTATCATTCTTAACCCACGAAAAGATGTTCTTAGTGGCTCAACGTTCGCTGACGACGAGGAAGTACTGATTGCAACGAACCCCAAGAATTATTTATGCGTCACACTGACGAACTTCTCCAGCGCTGGCGTAAGCGTATAGAACTTGAGAGGGACTACGTTGGAAAACAAATGCGTGTTGTATTCCGCACTCGTAATAAATTCTTGAAAAAATTCCGGTTTTTTATTAAATACGCTTGTATCAGGTAGTAGTTTGAGTCCTTTATCATCTCGTGGAATGGAGCATTTCGTGGAATGGAGTATTTCGTTTCTTCGTTTAGCTACCAGGGCTACATATTATGTCTACCTCAATTTCATTTCTTCGCCGTCGTAATAAAATTTCAACTCTACTCCGTTTCTTGATTCCATTCTTTGTTTTCCTGCCTCTCCTAGAGTGTTCCAAAGTACATATCTCCGTTGATTTCTGAAAAACCTTCAATTTTTTAATTGCGTTTGCATGAAAAGACTGTCTCACTGGCATATATTGAAACTGATGATGGACAATGGTTGTGAACATACCTTTCCAGATAGATTCATATCTTGATTTTGAAAAATGTATTCAGTTTGCCAGAAGCACTCTGATCTACTTGTACTGTTGTGTATATACACTCCTGGAAATTGAAATAAGAACACCGTGAATTCATTGTCCCAGGAAGGGGAAACTTTATTGACAAATTCCTGGGGTCAGATACATCACATGATCACACTGACAGAACCACAGGCACATAGACACAGGCAACAGAGCATGCACAATGTCGGCACTAGTACAGTGTATATCCACCTTTCGCAGCAATGCAGGCTGCTATTCTCCCATGGAGACGATCGTAGAGATGCTGGATGTAGTCCTGTGGAACGGCTTGCCATGCCATTTCCACCTGGCGCCTCAGTTGGACCAGCGTTCGTGCTGGACGTGCAGACCGCGTGAGACGACGCTTCATCCAGTCCCAAACATGCTCAATGGGGGACAGATCCGGAGATCTTGCTGGCCAGGGTAGTTGACATACACCTTCTAGAGCACGTTGGGTGGCACGGGATACATGCGGACGTGCATTGTCCTGTTGGAACAGCAAGTTCCCTTGCCGGTCTAGGAATGGTAGAACGATGGGTTCGATGACGGTTTGGATGTACCGTGCACTATTCAGTGTCCCCTCGACGATCACCAGTGGTGTACGGCCAGTGTAGGAGATCGCTCCCCACACCATGATGCCGGGTGTTGGCCCTGTGTGCCTCGGTCGTATGCAGTCCTGATTGTGGCGCTCACCTGCACGGCGCCAAACACGCATACGACCATCTTTGGCACCAAGGCAAAAGCGACTCTCATCGCTGAAGACGACACGTCTCCATTCGTCCCTCCATTCACGCCTGTCGCGACACCACTGGAGGCGGGCTGCACGATGTTGGGGCGTGAGCGGAAGACGGCCTAACGGTGTGCGGGACCGTAGCCCAGCTTCATGGAGACGGTTGCGAATGGTCCTCGCCGATACCCCAGGAGCAACAGTGTCCCTAATTTGCTGGGAAGTGGCGGTGCGGTCCCCTACGGCACTGCGTAGGATCCTACGGTCTTGGCGTGCATCCGTGCGTCGCTGCCGTCCGGTCCCAGGTCGACGGGCACGCGCACCTTCCGCCGACCACTGGCGACAACATCGATGTACTGTGGGCACCTCACGCCCCACGTGTTGAGCAATTCGGCGGTACGTCCACCCGGCCTCCCGCATGCCAACTATACGCCCTCGCTCAAAGTCCGTCAACTGCACATACGGTTCACGTCCACGCTGTCGCGGCATGCTACCAGTGTTAAAGACTGCGATGGAGCTCCGTATGCCACGGCAAACTGGCTGACACTGACGGCGGCGGTGCACAAATGCTGCGCAGCTAGCGCCATTCGACGGCCAACACCGCGGTTCCTGGTGTGTCCGCTGTGCCGTGCGTGTGATCATTGCTTGTACAGCCCTCTCGCAGTGTCCGGAGCAAGTATGGTGGGTCTGACACACCGGTGTCAATGTGTTCTTCTTTCCATTTCCAGGAGTGTAGTTCCTTAGAGGTCTATTCAGTTTTTGATTTCAAGTATTCTGGGTTCGAACCCCAGCCTGGTCGAACTTTTCCTCCATATATATATATATATATATATATATATATATATATATATGTGTGTGTGTGTGTGTGTGTGTGTGTGTGTGTTTTGTCCTAACCAAGCAGCCGAACTTTACGAAAGGGGTTCCTGGTCGAAAATGCCATATTCACATTGAATTTCAGTCCCCTAAACACCAAAAAATTACTCCTGGCTCTATGACTTGATTGTTAATTTATACTATTTTATTTTCGCTAAGGTGGCTGCTGATTCTGTGTAGGACATATTTAGCTGCAACAATATCAACTTTTACACTGTAAACCAATGGCTACTTATTTTGTGCACCCATAAAACCATTCGCTCTTCTAAAAATTCAGTTAAATTAATTACATCACAGCTAAGGTTTACTCTAAGTGATGGTTGTAATTTCGAATGTAATTTTGCTTATTTGTCACGTTATACCAATTTCATGAACAAACAAACAAAAAAGACTTAAAAACGTACGAACAATTTTTCCATAGACGCTACAGTGAAATGTATAATCAACAACTGACGCCCGCTAGTGTGCTTCCAGTCTACAGTCACTAAAATCATGGTAATTTCTGTAACAGCTACATGTAATGGATGTTATCTGCAGCAAATTTAAACGTAGACACATATTTACAAGTCTTTCACAGTCGATTCAGGCAAAATGTGGGACATACCTAGGTAGTATCAATATAATTCCACACTGGTGAAAACTTTAAAAGCAGCTTACCTCTTTCTACTTTGCTTTTGTCTGTTCTACTCTATAGTTCAATCTGTTACAAAATATCTATGATTATATGATGTGCGTATTGAGGAACTGTGGTTTATTAAATATCATCCATTATATTCTATATTATATTAACAGAACTAACAAAAAAGGGAACGCCAACACAGAAGACAGTAAACTGCTGAACGTATTTGCTGTACGACACGACTTCCAGATAAAAGAGGGAAGGTTTTAAGAAAGCAGTAAATGAATAAATCAATAGACAATCAGCTGAATCAATATAGTAACTATGTCCTTAACTTGCTTGGAGTGATGTGTTATTTATCTAAGGTTACAGATTATTATGTAACGTTAAGGCTGACTGCAGTATGATAATTCTTGGTTATCAAAAAAAAAAATAATTAAATTTTAAGTTACGAGTATGTAAATAGCCTAGCAGTTGAATGTGAGTTCTAGAGTTATCTCTAGAACATAATTACGATGACGAATCATACTATGACAGTCTTACTGCTGGAGCCTAATGTTACGATGTTCCTCAGAACACGAAAATTATCACCTGCGACGAACATCTCGTTTAGCGGCAGCAAACTGGAAGTCTCATCCACGTTCTTCATTTCTTTCGAGTGAGACAACATCTTTCTTATGATGAGGACGTCATTTGGTTCTTTCATAATTTTCTACGTTTCACGTTGGACCAGTGCTGAGTAGACAAGCTTGCGAGGGATTCCACCTGCTCCGATGATAAAGATTTCTCACCACTCGTTGTCCATTTCAAAGGGCGACAATGTCGTCGCAATCGCTGAAGTTGGTTATAAATATTCTAGAAAGCGAGCTCATGTTTTACCCACATACAACTTTCTCAATAGCTGCTGCTACGACACAGTTTAAGCTTGCTCGCTACACAACTTATTAAGGAAATACAGTTCCTTCCAAAACAAAAACTGATGTCACCTGTAAAAACAAAGCAAAAAAAAAAAAAGTATGCCAAGCCTCGTGTCCTTGCAGTACGAGTCCGAAGCAACAAAATTGTATATTTTATGGAATGCGAGTCTGGTTAGGGAATCATATATTCTCTTTACTTTCGAAAGACTCTGAGTTTTAGTGTTTTATTCTCGGCAGGTTAATTCAGCATGATGTACTCATTGAAATTACCTTACAACAGCATCCTTGGCATCGCAGTTGTTGAGAGGAGCATCTGCTGAACAGTGCTGCCATCTCGCGGAGTTTCGGTTAAGCTCGAGCGAGCAGATTCGTTTGGGTCACTGCAGCCGTCGGAAACAGCTACCCAGTTTGCCTTCGCGTTCAAGACGTGGTCATACAATACGAGGGACACTATCAGTGGAAAACGTTATTTTCACTCATAATTTCTAAAAGTTGCCATATCTTATTGTTAGTGCAGGTTGCGTACTATGTATTTAGATCTCGAGTAGTATATGAGTTGGTTGCATGTCAATATCAATACATTCCCACCCCCCCCCCCTCCCCCATCCCATCCGTCTAAAGTATAGTGATATGATGCTGTACTCTATGAACTCTATGAAGACGCTTTCCGTATAAGTATTGTACATGTTAGTTTTAACGAGAAATTTTGCAGATATGTCGCTTGTAAAATACGAGTTTCTTCCCTGCTACATATCAGACATGATGAAAATCTAGCTGACGGTATATTTCTATGACAAGATATGAGAGAGTGTATAACTTTCACAAAAGTTAAATTGCTTAATGATTTATTTATAAAAGTCATGGGAATATGACACTCGCTGTATTTGAAAGCGAGGGAAAAATAAATTACGAGAAAATGACATTACTTTCACAACAGCAAATCAATCATGTCAATTTTAAATGCAAGCATATAAGGAGACTCCCTTCAACTACTGTAACTTACGTATGGTCGACGTGTAGGACTTGTAACACGACTTGAATCACTATAAATATCAATCATGTTTAGTTTGTTTATTCAAGTATATTTCTGTGTTTTTTTGCTTGTTATGTGTATTCTTCAAGCTCTTCTAACGTGCACCTGTGTACCTTGTGGAGATCAAGATAAAATGCAGCAACAACAGAAGGAACACTGAAAAGCATTATAAATGTAACTTTCGTTGTTTCCAAACTATACCATTAGGAAGAATAGAGACATAAATGAAACAGCATCTGAAACTGCCACGATAGTCATCTGCGTCAGATAGGTGGGTGACCTGCAACTAGATGTCGCCCAAGGGGACATGAGATGGAGTACATGGAAATCCTTATGGCCGTAATGCTATGGAAGGGTGAGTTGTCTGAAACTGAAGTGTGTGTATCATTTTGAATATTGCAGTATGTATCATGCCTGATATCATAAGATGATAGGCATAAAAAAAATTAGAAGAAAAGCTCTATGAAAATTGCAAAAGAGTAGTCCAAAACCATGAGAAATGCGCGATGTAATCTATTTTCCTTCATTGTGGTTGAGATTTAAAAACACTTTGCTTAAAACTGGACTTCGTATTTAAGGACTCCATTCAAGAAGTATCCTTTTTAGATCTGTCAAACAGCAGACATCTGACCCTCTAAAGAACACTGCAGAAGGAAGAAGACGACGCTGGAAAAGTTTGCTGTTGTTGCAAGTTTTTCAGAAATGCTGTGCGAAACCCTACAATCAGCCCAGGACTTGAAAGTACTGAAAAGATAATTAACTAAAGCAGCAAGAAATTACTCATCATATTCCCACAGTCGCACAGCGAATGATGAAGAGAGTGATTAAATCTTTCCAGCGCCAAACTGAATTTTTGACGTACATTTTTACGAAAAATGAAATTCAAAAATTTTATGAAGATATGGAACTATTTTTTGTGCTTATGTGCACAACATGTGATCGTTATCCCAGTTCATTATGTGTCTTTCGAAGTTATTTGATAGCAGCTGAATTTAAAGCCACTGTGTAAATATAAAAGAGTATGCAGTACCATTTATATACATCTCAATAGCATTAACTATTCTCTACAGATAATTGTTCTTTATTTATTGCATTAAATCGTTTTTGAGAAGCAAATTAAAAATAACAGGCTACAAGAATAAAATGAGTTTTTTCGTTCTTACCCTGATATATAAATCTTCCAAACACATTTAAAACTTTCAAGTAGCTTACGCGTGGTAAACTACGTCACTTTTGTAATAATTAAGTAAAAAAATTATGTCAGTGTTAAAAAGGGTGTAACACGTCACACATCGGAACTGTTGCTTAGGGACTGTACGGAAGGTTCAGTGACGCTTTCAGTAGAGGAATAAAATGTGAAAGAGGACCAAATACAATTGCTGGATTGTAGACGAGATGGCTCTTATGCCGAGAATTAGAACAATAAAAAAACGTTAACAGCTTATCTAACACAGAGTTTGTTTTAGAAGTGAAAACGTCAGATACAAAAGTTATGATGTTATTAGACTATTAATGAAACTGAAGACAAATCAGAAAAAATGAAAGAAGTATGCTATATATGAACAAAGTTATACACATCGAAACACAAGATACACTGCGATAGCTAAGGAAATTTTCTTCAACTTGAATTGCAGTTATTACGATGTGGAACTGAAGAAGAAATATCTGTACTGACCTTCTGGACATGAAACGCCGATCGTGTGAAAACCAGGAAGTACCAGCAGAAAGAGTAGGAAATGTGCTGCCGTGGATGGATGTAAGAAACTTTGTGGACAGAGAAGAAACAAAATCAAGAGGCACCATAAAGAAAACTGGGGAATGTCAGTGAGACATATACTACGAAATACAGTGATCCTTTAGTTCTAGAGGTAACGAAAACTTACAAAATGAGAAGCGTTATCGAGGACATTTGAGATAGTACATACGAGTATGCAGAGGTGAGAAGATTAAATATGTACGGTTACGTCAAATCACCCAAAACTAGAAAGATCTAGAAAAAAAAAAAACGCTGCAAATATCATTAATCAGTAAGAAGAAATTTGCATATTGTATAAATTGATTTAGTATCGAATCTTTCTTTTTCCGCCTATTCTTTCTTTATTCTTTAATAGGTATTTCATTACTGAATCCGTATTTTAATACTTTTACTGAGACTTCCTGGCAGATTAAAACTATATTCTGGAACGGGATTCCACCCTGCGCCTTTTGCCTTTTTTGAGCAAGTGTTCTACTGAGCCATCTATGCACAGTTCACAACGGGCCCTCACAGCTTCATTTTTGTCTCTATTCTTTTCTCTGTTCGAGTCTCAGTATAGATATTTAATCTTCCAGGAAGTTTGAAATCAGCGCACACTCTGCTACATAGCGGAAATCCATTTTTCGAAACAATAACCGAGCTTATGACTACGCTATTTCGCCACAGTATGGTTTCTTCCGAGAGTACTAGTCCGGCATGATGCAGGAGGACTTCTGTGATGTTTGGAAGATAGACGAAGAGGTACTGGTGGCAGTAAAACTGTTATGGCGGGTCGTGCGTCGTGCTTGTAGAGCTCAGTCAGTATGCAGCAGCGATGTTGTGTGGTGGGAGAGTTGTAGAGAGCTTTGCAGCCGGCAGCATATACATCGGTGCGGTTACTCGCGAGCTTACAGTGTCCCTGTGCTGTGTATTTCTGGTATTCCTGGGTGGATTAACATGAAATGATGGCTCGAGTTAGTAAAAAAGATACTCTGGAGTTTATTTTCGACAGATAATTTGCAAGGCCTAAGCCATTCGAAGTTATTGATTAGAAGCGATAGCCGAAGGTGAAGTGGACGGTGTTGAAGGAATCTATTTCGATAAACAGTCACTTCCATGATGTTTATTAAATAGAAAAATTGTAATCTATGTAAGAAAATTGTTGAATCCAGTGGAGGAACACTTTAAGTTCAACCATAGTGACAGTAACTTTGCTGAAGTCTCCATCACCCGTACTGGTCTCGGGGTTCGAACCATTAGATTCTTCGAAATTCCACTTGAAGTCCCTGAAGATCAAAGAATGCGGCAATGTCGTCTTATGGTAAATTATTCAGTAACTTAGCGAAGAAATAGTCAAGATCCCGGGATTTTTCGCTTATAACTTTCGACTCGTTCGTTTCCTTTATAGGGACTCTTACCTCGAATTGATACATTTGTCCTAGAGAGTTTGTAACATCATCGCGGAATCACCCCGTATAATTTTGACGCTCTTCAGCATTGTTGGATGACGTTTCCGGACATGGCTTCCTATGTAAAACTTGATCTACTGAGTTCCCTCTACGACCTCTAGAAATGTGGAACAGTGAATTGCGAAATGCCCTGTTGGCCACTCCGTAATTTCATTTATTCAGGTTACACTACAGGAAATTCAAGTATGCACTTGTGCTACCCACGCCTAGTATTAATTTATGATATGAAGAGGTTATTTGTCTCCATGTAACAGTTCCCCTAATGGGTTTGTTACGATTTTAACCATTTTGTACATTACTTTGCAATTTCATGTTACTCGTGCTACAGGAAGTTTTAGCCCCCTTCCAGAGCCTGTCCACAAGTATATTTGCCTACTATTACTTGGTGACTACGGAACGATTACTTGTCTCTATTTAATATTTTCCTCTGATGGGTTTTATTTCAATTGTAACCATTCTAACAGGTTGCTCTAAACTTAAGATTATTAAAGTTTTAGCGTAGGAACTTTGTATGGTACTTCTAATTTTAGTTTTAGTTTTATCTTGGCGCCTCTTATCACGTGTCCTGTAATATTACTGCCCTGTTATATTACTCACTGTCTTTTTCCTCCTTAATTTATTTTTCAACCGTTCCCAGCCTTCGGTTGGTATGTAATCGTGTTTCTTCCGTCTCCATTTTGCACCCTCTAGCAGCACATTTCCGTGCTACTTCTTGGCCTCTTCTCTCACGCACACTGCAAACCGGCAGTTTCAGTAACATTGCGTCAATAGTTTTTTGGAGATTTTAATAGTTTTTTAAAATATTAAGAGTTTTCTAAGAAAAGATTAATGTTACTATAGGAACAACACAAATAACAGCAATACCTTTGTCCATCTACCAGCGGCTTGCAAAACGCTATCCACCGGTACTTACAATCAGAGTGCCAGATGGCAGGAAAGCTCTGGCCACCCACCCAGTGACGAATGGAGTCAGAATTTTCCTCTAGCCCACGGAAGGAGTGCCAATTGTGGGCTGAGACTGACCTAGCCGTCTCCCTATTAACATTCGCCAAAACTCTTTGGATTCTACAACTCCCACCTGTCAAGTTAAGTTGGTAACGCAAACCCTCACTGCTACAACTGGCCATGCAGAAGGAACTTCAAATCATCATCACGCATGAGCTCATTCACACACATACGCATACAAAGACCAATAGACAAAAGCGGCATCTGTATGTGTAAATGAACAAAGGTAGCTTTTTACTCCTCAAGAGGCTCTGTATAGTTACGTCAGTGTGAAATGACAGACGGGTTAAACACTGCTTGTATTTTGTAAGCCAGCAGGCATGCAAATTGGCCCTGTGATCGGAAATAAATTAACTAGAAATCATACAGATTAATGGATTAGGAATTCAACGGCTATTGAATGAAACAAGAATCCCAATTAATTCAGTTTATTCCGTTTAATTGACTCATAAACCATTTGACAAGCAACAATCATATTGAAACTTCCTGGCAGATTAAAACTGTGTTCTGGATCGAGACTCGAACTCGGGACCTTTGCCTTTTGCGGGCAAGTGCTCTAACAATTTTTTTTTTTTTTAAAAAAAAGGAACCGCTGCAGGAGCAGGACGACGGGTAGGGCAGGGTTCGACACCCGAAGGCTGGCCATCGCGCCGCCACGCCCAAGCAACGTGTTCGAGGATTGAACCAACTGAGCTACCCAAGCACGACTCACGCCCCGTCCTCACAGCTGTACTTCCACCAGTACCTCGTCTTCTACTTTCCAAACTTTACAGGAAGATGGACTTTCTCCATTACTGTTTAAATGTATTTTGAGAAAGGTAATTACAGAATGGCGAGAGCAAAAGTCGGGTGAAAATATAAATCAATCAATCAAGTTAGGTAGAAGTACTATTAGAGTAGATTGCCTCGCCTGCACAGATGACCTGACAGTTTTAACTAGGGATATTACCACAGCTCAAAAACAAATCGAAATTTTTAAAGAAGTTGCGGAAAAAGGAGGAATACAAATATCATTCGAAAAAGCGGAATATATGACACGCAACAAACAAGCACCAAAGTTTTTGAAAATGAAATATGGAAAAATAAAAAGGGTTTTTCAGTTCAATAGTTGCTGGAAACTGTACAAGAAAACAGTCTGGAAAATGTTGCAAACCAAGTTCGCTGTCAAAAAATGGCAACTGCCCTCAGATTGATACAAAATATTGATAATAAAAAATCATTTTCTAAATTTGGTAAACTTAGACATTACAGCACTGTAATCAAATCTAAATGTCTTTATGGAGCAGAAAGTTTAATTTTAAATAGAAAGAGGGATACTGAAGAATTTCAAAAGAATGTAAGATTATTCGGAAAATATTAGGCCTCAAAATTACTGATACAGAAACTTATAGGCTGAAAGGTAACAAGGAAATAGAAGAATACACACACATACATGGTGATATGAGAAAACGAAGACTTAAATTTTATGGACACATTAAAGGAATGGCACCCACTAGGCTGACAAAACAAGTAATAGAATTCTTCGAAAACAGGAGTAAGACCAAAACTGAGACAATTAAATGGATCGCTGGGATTAAGGAGGATCTTAAAGTAGCCGGTATACTTCGGGCAGAATTACAGACAGAAAAACATTCAGACAAAAGATATGTGACTGTAAAGCTGGTCAGAGGTAAATTAGAAAACGGACTGGAGCACCGTGGTCTGATGAAAGGAAGATACTTCGTTCTGAAAGGATGAATCAAATTTCGACACAAAAGGAAGGCCAACCATCGAAAGCGACATTGATTGGTTGTACCTCGCGTGGTCCAATAAGGTCCATACGCGAATCACAATAATAAATGAGTAGGAAACCTAGCTTTCACCCAGGTGATGCTGGTTCAACTCAACGCCGAGTTTTGGACCTTCACTCGTCTGTAATTGGTTCTCATGTTATAGTTGCTGTTTTCCCAGCGTCATTGGCGGCAACGTGTTAGGCCGGCGGTTGAAACGCAGCCACTATCCAGGAAGATCTTCCCTTAATCCGCGAGAAAACCACGTGATTTCAAGACTAGGTTACACGGTTCTACCTCCGTGGCAGAGGCGTCAAGACAAGGAGTACGATGCGTTTGAGAGGATGTATGGCGACCTTCACATTGAATGATTCGTTCACTGTAGCGTTGGGCAGAATTCAGATAAAACTAAGTGTCATCATTAACCTACCTTACACCTGGCTTTCCCTTGAACGTGTCGACACCTTGCTGCCTGAAGCGTCTCTGAGCTCCAGGGTGACTTCGCAGGGCATCATCCTTTGCATAATTATGGAGGACGGTTGTACGCTCCTTCATGCCAAATTTCGAACCTCAACGTCGCAATGGGAGAAAATGTTAATGGTGCTTACTACTGGCGTAAGGTTGCCTGGGAGTGGAAGGACCGCTCAAAATAAGAATTGAACGTCATTCATATAAATGTTTTTATTAACACTGTTCAGGAAAGTAACTATCAGTTAGGTCAACAGGACCTTGAAGTATTAAGACAAAACCATCTATTTAAATAAACAATTTAAGAGCAATTAGTGATAATCGATAATACAATCTCTTCAAAGATTAAGTACAAAACTCAACAATGCCCCAAATAACAGTGTTTTATAACAAGTATAACATGACAGGAAAAGTGTCTTCAGAACAGGCCGGCAATCATCTTTAGAATGTGTTTGACTGAAGCACAAAAAAAAGAAAATCGGGTTTACCTAACAAGAGTTAATTCAAAGGAGAAAAAAAATCCATTGAAGCTGCTTGATATGAAACAACAACGCATCGGTCATTGTGGTCCGGACGAATGACTCAGAAATTACTTAGGGCAGTCCCCCTGAGCTGCTTACCACATCCCAATGGGTACACGCCCCAAGGCACGAACATACAATGATATTCTGGTGAAGTAACTTTTAAGTGAAACAAGTAATATCGTAAGTCATCAGACTAGACGCTCGCAGGGTGGACAAAACATTAGTAATAAGTTGCTAAAAGATGATAAGGTAAACTAGCCAAGGCAGCCAACCCCACTTAGAGCTGATTCTGAAGAAGTTCAGTTCCAACCGAGATGCAGCTTCAAATCACACTACAAGGCGGAAACGATAAATACTTAACCGTTGCGTTGGATGAAAAACATAGGTACAAGGAAGTCCCGAACAGTTGGCTGATCAACCTCTTCTACGTTAAAAGCAAGCTTAGCTTGGAAGTATTAACCCACCAAACTACACGCAGAAAGATTTGCACCTGTAACACGCATAAACTTTGTTGCTCACAGTCACTAAGAAAGCAAATGTCACATTGAACTAAAATTTACGCATCCCCAAGGAGCCCAATAATTTGAAACACAATCAAAATTCTAATGCAGTTGCCACACTGAAGCTATTATGTTTTCATATGAGCGACATGCACGTCAAATTGCCTTTCCAGACACAGGGACAGGAATCAACGACAACAGGAAGCTGAACGGAGTCCAATATAGAAGTAGCAAGACCCAAACACGTGTAGGGGCTGTCCGAATTTCCACCTTCCACTTCAACGTGTACCATATTAGAGGGTGAAATAACATTATAGCTGATACCTTGAGCAGAATGTTTGAAGAGGAGGAGGATAGTTGTTCTCTCCACAATGTTGAGGTGATAGAAGGTTTTGTTGATTCACTTCTTACTAAGGTTCCGGTATTGTTTGCGCAACATAAGAAGCAGGACACCAAGTTGGGCTCCATTAAGGAGCAGCTGAGATCCGGTCGGCAAGTTCCCGGGTACGTATAGCGGATGGACATTCTCTGCTGTCACGGGAGCTGGGATGAAAAGCTTAAAATCTGTCGGCCTGCTGTTCTTATCCCAGGTGTTTTCAAATATTATCATAATTATTTAGTGCAGAATGATCGGTGGGTGGGGGGTATCTAAACCCACTCTGGAGATTCGTGAGTACCTAACCTGGCTCGCCCTGTAGTGTGATGTTAGAAAAAATGGTTAGTCGTTGTCGAGAATGCATGATGGCTGAGCCGAATTCCGATGGTCGTAAGGGGTTGCTTCATTCCACTCGGACAGAGGTCCCGAGAGAGCGTCTCTTTATTGATTACGGCGGTCCTCTTCTGTGGACCGAAGATAGTTCAAAAATGGTTCAAATGGCTCTGAGCACTATGGGACTTAGCTTCTGAGGTCATCAGTCTCCTAGAACTTAGAACAACTTAAACCTAACTAACCTAAGGACATCACACACATCCATGCCCGAGGCAGCATTCGAACCTGCCACCGTAGCGGTCACGTGGTTCCAAACTGAAGTGCCTAGATCCTCACGGACGGCACCTAAGATGGATAGCGGTGTATATTTACAGTGGTTGATGTGTGTGCTCCGTTCCGCTGGTTGCTCCCCAGTAGCGATATACTGCCGGAGAAAGAATTAAGAATTTGAGAAAGGCTTTCTATTGCTTCGGTCCTCAAAAGCTCATTGTTAGCGATAACGTGCCTTCTTTCTCTTCGAGAGAGTTTCGGAACTTCTATTTACAATCAGGAGTTAAACACGTCACCACGATATCTTTATACCCCAACTTATTAAGAGACAATCTGAGCAGCTGTCTTATGATGTTTGCAGACGAAGTTGTCGTTTATCGTCTAGTAAACCCATCACACTATCAAAACAAATTGCAACGGATTTGGAAAAGATATTTGTTTAGCGCGAAAATTGGCAATTGACCCTAAATAATGAAAAGTGTGAGGTCATCCAAATGAGTGGTTAAAGGAATCCGTTAAACTTCGTTTGCACGATGAATCAGCCTAACCTAAAGGCCGTAATTTCAACTTAAATTGGAAACAACACACAAAAATATTGTGAGGAAGGCAAAACAAAGATTTGTTTTATTGGAACAACACTTAGAAAATATAACAGACGTACTAAAGACACTGCGTACATTACGCTAGTCCGCCCTCTTTTGGAGTACTGCCGTACAGTCTTGCATCCGTATCAGATATGATAAACGGACTACATCTACAAAGTTCAGAGAAGAGCAGCACGTGTTGTATTATAAAATAGGGGAGAGGGTGTAACGGACGTGATAGAGGATTTGGGGTAGACATAATTAAAACAAAGGCGATTTTCGTTGCGGCAGAATCTTCTCACGAAGTTTCGATCACCAACTTCCTCCTCCGAATGCGAAAATATTTTGCTGACGCCGACCTACGTGGGGAGAAACGATCACCATAATAAAATAAGGGAAATCAGAGCTCGCATGGAAAGATATAGATGTTCGTTTTTCCTGCGTGGTGTTCGAGAGTGGAATAACAGAGAGTTATTGTGAAAGTGGTTTGATGAACCCTCGCCAGGCACTTAAGTGTGATTTGCTGAGTATCCATGTAGATGTAGAACCTTCATTTTCGAAGAGAGTTAATCATAACCTGAAGTCCTCTTTGACTGTCTGAGCTTCAATTTAAATGGGATCTTCCTTTACCATGGCTGAACCTAGCCCTTAATACCACCAGACATGAGGCGCACAGAGTTATCCCTGCTTCTCTCATATTTTTCCTTAATTCCCCTTTATCAAATATGTGGCCCAGACATGATTTTCTGCCTAATGATATTAGGAGTTTGAAGATGTGCATCACTGACAGCCATTAATTACTTGATAAATGGGTTTTGTGGAGATTGGATTGATAATAAAAGAAAGGCACGAAGAAAATGAAATATTATGGGAACATCACCTCAGAGAATGAGTGTAGAAAGAATATTGCATCAGGCCAGCGAAGAGGAAGAAGGGATGTAGGAAGAACGAGGCGCCAGCGAAAGGTGAAAACGAAACAGGCACTAACGCTAAGCATCGAACAGCAGATGAAGAAGAATGCTGTTAGTAAAACAGTAATATCTGCACTAATATGCATCACAAATTGGTGAGGTATACTCACTTATTGCAGTAAGGATGCCTAGTTGTTTAGTAGTGGTGCACAGTGAGACTGTTCTTCTAGGTATTATTCTGAGGACCATTTCATGCGGTTTAAAAACTGCGACCATGTTTTGTACCGTTGATACCCAAAAAATAATCCTACAGCTACGAACTGAGTGTACGTAGGAACAGTGTGTCATCACAGGACAAGTCCGCCCCGGTAGCTGAGTGGTCAGCGTGACAGACTGTTAATCCTAAGGGCCCGGGTTCGATTCCCGGCTGGGTCGGAAATTTTCTCCACTCAGGGACTGGGTGTTGTGTTGTCCTAATCATCATCATTTCATCCCCATCGACACGCAGGTCGCCGAAGTGGCGTCAAATCGAAAGACCTGCACCAGGCGAACGGTCTACCCGACGGGAGGCCCCAGCCACACGACATTTCCATTTATCACAGGACAATGGCGGCTTCAAACTAGTGATAAAAAATTGAAATGGCTCCGAGCACTATGGGACTTAATTTCTGAGGTCATCAGTCCACTAAAACTTAGAACTACTCAAACCTAACTAACCTAAGGAGATCACACACATCCGTGCCCGAGGCAGGATTCGAACCAGCGACCGCAGCGGTCGCGCGGTTCCAGACTGTAGCGCCTAGAACCGCTCGGCCACTCCGGCACTCAAACTAATGATAAACTGTAAGAGTAAAAATGCTGACGATATTATGTTTACCAATGTCTTAGTAAGTCAACATTCATGTTAAATGACTTAATATTCATCTCTAAAAGCTTTATGTTCGTTACACAATCTATAGATTTATCATATACATGTATACTTTGTTCAACAGTGTTGTTTACCCTCTTTGTGCTGAAGTGCATACTGTTTGTTTTCTTTAGGTTCGATGTTAATTTATTATGCATTGCCTAATCACTGACGTCCTTGAGGGTTTCATTTGCTTTCTGTAATAGAAACCGTGCCGTTTTATTGGTGACTGTGATGTCAGTTCCTAGATGGAGCCAGTTTGTAAGTGGAGTCAGGTTCGATGTCCTCAGCATGCTGCTTGTGGGACGGTACTAGACGAGATAACGGTCATGACCGGTGGCGCCAACAACCTGAGGGAACTTTATTTTGTAATGGTTTTAGAGCGCAAAACTGCTACGGTCATTAGCGCCCGGTACGCGGCTTAGGGAAAGGTAAAAAAAAAATCCAAATTTGAAATCAGCAGCAATGGGATCTAAACTCAAAAAGTGGGGAAACTAAAAAACAGAAGGAAAGCTTGGAAAACCACTATAGAAGGGGGGACTGTTTTCTCCAAAAAGAGATTCAAATGACCGACGTCATCTCACTGACACTAATAAACTCGAGGACGCGATCGGCTGAGCCCGTGCCACTTGCTAAAATGGAAGATATATCAGGCGACAGCTGTAAAAGGGTGCGTAACGGAGTAAAATAGGGGTACTCAAGTAAAAGGTGTCTGACCGTCCACAGTTGAGAGCAATGGGGACAAAGTGGGGGAGGATCGTCACTTAAACGATGTCGATGGCTGAAAAGACACTGCCCTGTCCGGAGTATAGTTAAAATTACCTCCTCCCGACGACGAGTTCGGGAGGAAGAAGTCCAAGTACAGGTAAGAGCTTTCACGTCCAGCACAACCTGAGGGAACGTTAGCTGTCTTTCCGGGTCTCATGCACAGCACTGTAGTTTAGTGCGGCAGATCATAAGGAGCACAACGTCAGTGCTTTTGCAGTTAACGCTGGATTGCAATCAGGTGGCCTTGTGTTTGCAACGGTGCAACGTGTTATGTGCAATCTGTGTTAAATGAAGCCCCTGGCACTGGCCGCGGTGGTCGTGTGGTTCTAGGCGCTTCAGTCTGCTACGGTCGCAGGTTCGAATCCTGCCTCGGGCATGGATGTGTGTGATGTCCTTAGGTTAGTTAGGTTTAAGTAGTTCTAAGTTCTAGGGAACTGATGACCTCAGATGTTAAGTCCAATAGTGCTCAGAGCCATTTGAACCATTAGATATCACACCCTTAGTGTACGTATCCATACTGAACCTGATTACATATTATGTCTTTTGAGATTACGTAGTCTATTAAAGATATATAACCCCAAGTACTCCATGTAATCGTATGTAGCTCCTTTTTTCTATAAAGAAATATTAGTGATCTTGTGTTTGTTGGAGATTGCAAAGTAACTTCCTCACCATTTTTATTTCTGTGTAGTTCTCCAAATGTACGCACAACTCCTGAGATAGGTATGTTGCCCACTCTAGCATTTAAATCTTCACAAATGGGAACCTCATGTCTCTTATTTATATTATTAAGGACCATTTGCAGTTCGTCATAGGACAGCTTTGTTCGTGTTTTCTTCCCTTGTTTAAGTTGATTATACACGTATATTGACTAAATATCCTCCATCAATTTAAAATGTACATGCCACTAGTCTTTCGTTAATCAAGGAATATTCTAATTTTTTGTTTCCATTTGTTAGTAATACGACTGCAACTTCACAAGTTCCTCGACTGTTTCGAGGTACTCAACTGTATAATAATCAAGACCTATTATGACTTTTAACTTGTGTCTTCTCTTATGATATCACGACAAAGTATTTATTTCTTGCCGGCCGTAGAGGCCGAGCGGTTCTAGCGGCTACAGTCTGGAATCGCGCTACCACTACGGTCGCAGGCTCGAATCATGCCTCGGGCATGGATGTGTGTGATGTCCCTGGGTTAGTTAGGTTTAAGTAGTTCTAAGTTCTAGGGGAATGATGACTTCAGAAGTTAAGTCCCATAGTGCTCAGAGCCATTTGAACCATTTTTTTTATTTACTTCTTAATTTAGATCTAATTCTATTTCTTCGTTTCCCAACCCCTTTACGTTCCATGTAGCTATTTTCTCCTGTCTGCGATACCTAATCGTTTGTCATTGACTTGTCTAAATCGTCTGCATGATGCATACTTTTTCATCCGATGCTGTATATTGTGGAGAGAACCAGCCGCCGTTGGGACATTATATAACATTCTTTTCTGACATCCTCTTCAATAGGGAATTAAAACAAAAGTCAAACCCAGGCTTCGAAACAAAATACCGTCGTGGTCGAAAAAGCAAGCGTTTGCCAGGAGAGGCCGACAGTAAAGAAAACGGACGATGTCTGATACAACAAAGTGGAAGAAATGTCACAGGTAGATAAGGGCCCATGTGGCTCCCACCTACATACTCCCGGGAAGGCAGGCCCCTAGTTCAGTAATAGATTTATTCACAATCACGTAACAAGAGCCAGTAGGGACTTACATTTGCCAAGGAAAAATAAATGAGACTCAAAACAGAGTTTTCTAGAGGGAATAAAATTGTATAATAAAATGACCAAGGAAATGAAAGAGGTTAATAAAATATATCTGTTCAAAAAGGCAGTTAAAACATTCTTTCTACTTAATGCAGTTATTACGACACTGAACTCATTTTCGAGAGCCATTATGATTTAGTTTCCCCGTGGCTTTGCTAAATCACTTCAGGCAAATGCTGGCATAGTTCCTTCATGAAGGTCACGACAAACACCTTAAGTATTCTGTGAACACTTTGAGCAATTGATTTTTATCGTATTGCCATGTTATTTCCTGTATCATTGTGAGATGATTATGGGATGAATAAAACTAAAGAAATAAGTAAGAAGTGAGTCAACTCTCGAATTTGATTTATAACACATTACGCCCACTTATTAAGAGCTTGTAATATTACATCGAATTTGTGTGCCTCTAGGTCTATCGGTGCTTGAGTTAGAAAGTATGAAGGAATTTTAGTTTTGTGCAAATTTTGCAATTCAGGAGGAGAGTGCACTTGGCTTATAAAAAAAAAAGAGTTAATGACATCCCATTTTATTGTTCAAAACAATTGGACCATAACCCACCAGGTAAATGGTAAACGACATCCAAAAGAACGTGTTTATTGCAGCCAACAAGCCCGACATCTGGAAATTACGTAGAGTGACGAATTACGTGGAGCGACGAACTGAATAGTGCGAATGTTAATACCAGGCCGCCGCGAGGCCTGTGGTAAGTACAGGTAATTACTGTACTCAAACATCACTCCCCGAGCAGTGTGTGCAGGTCACTTTATAGCAGAAGCAAACGTTCCGACGACTGTAGAGAGTTCCTTTCACAGTAGAGATATGTACTAAATTTAGCATACGACTTTTTTTTACGTGATATTACGCGACGTGCTCTTGTGCAAGCTCACACGGAATGTTTATGTCAAACATGAGTATCTCGCGTACTCTGTAACTCGGCTCGTTTGCTATGATCACAATGCCTGCGGAGGGTTGACCTTTAACCTTCCTTTTTCCTTCAGAGTTTTTCCTGACCTGAAGTTCACTTCAGGGGTCAGTACAGATGCTGTTTCCCATTCCTCTTAAAAAGAAAGATGTAATTAAAACAGTGTCTCTGACACGTGGTTGTCGTGAGTGCGTCGATTTAAGGCGACACTACCGTCTGACGCAACCTGTTCGTAACCTTTACCTTTTCATTTGAGTTTGGTTACTGCGAATAATGTTAATATTTTTACGATGTTGACTGTAGTGTTTTTAGTCAAACAGATTGGTTATCGAACGCACGCCATACGGCGTATATCTGAATAAGCTAATCCCTTTTTCGGCTAAGTTAAATGACGCACAGATTAGGACACGGGGCAGATACGGATTGAAATAAGCGTCTGCACGACTAGATTTCGGAGTGCCAATTTCTCACGTGTTAGATGTGCCAAAAAAGAATATTTTTTACAAACAACAACAATATTCGTACTTACTATAAAAATGATTTTGTACAAACAACAGTCGTAAACATTGAGAAGCGTGAAAAACTCCCGCAGTGTGTATGACGTTTAAATTTATTATTTCTTTGCTACTAACTCTTTTCGCAACATATTTCGCTGACAGTATCTATATGTGCTGCTGAATTTACGTACACAAATATATCATTGTACGACACAGTTCAAGAGATAGATGTCATAAACAGTGAGATGCAGGAAAAATCGGTTTCATTTATTTAGTACTGCACTAGGCAGTTGGCCTCTTGTGTCGCTGTTTGGCCGTCGCACATTTGTGCCTCCCATCGTACGTCAACTTTCAGTGGTGGTACACACCTGACCAGCTTCCGTGCTGTACCTTTGCAACCACCACAGGGTACGTGTAGATCCTCGTTTTATGTTCCTTCAAGTTATCATAGTCCTTCGCTTTCTCATTACATTAAATTTCCGTTACGATTATGTGTCCTTCTACTTGATAAAGTCTGCCTGACAAAATATTTTTAACAAGTCGGTAACTATGTCAGTATGTTGCCGTTTTAATTTAGTGTCCTCCACTTCATGGATTCCACATGGATATACTTATCGGCTTGTTACTCAATCAGCCTTTTATTCATAACGTTGTGACAGTGAGTGAGGGGGGAGAGAGTGAGAAAGCGTCCGGGGGGAATGGAAGGGAATTTGGTTGTTTACCTCGCTGGAGGCCCAGTTTTGATCTTTCTTCATTTATGTATTTTGCTTTCACTCATTGTAGTTACATATGGTATTTCTATCGCAGTGCGCCACCACACTCTTCGCGCCCAGTGTCCAGTTTTATTTATTTTGACAACTTCCTCTCTTCTGGGGTTTGATTTTTGAGTAAGAACGCTGGGGCGTGCTGGTAGGCCAATGCGACACTGTTGTAGCTAAGTCTTAATTTTTGATTTTTCCTGCTGTTTAAACATTTTACATAGGATCTATAAAAAAATATTTTTTGTAGTGTTTTGATTATATGGATTACATGGTATCCTTTTCTTTATATGTAGTTCACCTGAGAATGTTGTTTTAATGCAGCAAAACCGGTTGTGGCAATAAAGATACCACCAGTTACAGCTGTCTTGTGGTTCATTTTACTTCCATTCATTATGAAGTTTAATGGGTATGGCACTTTGCATTATGAAGTTCTATATCTATGAAAATTGGTATTTGAATTCTCGGTTGGAAATTAAAAAAACTGTTTCAGTGCGTTTGGAAATTCAACCCCTGGAGAGATGAAATCGTAGATGATAATATTTATGGAAATATTTCATTGTGCAAGATAAATCTAAAAAAAGTTTGTGTTTGGCTTCTCGGTTAGAAATCCAACCCCTAGGGGGTAAAATGGAGGATGAGAGTTTTTATGGAAATTATTTTTGAAACTATATATATATATATATAAATATTTGTATTTGGTTTCTCAGTTGGAAATAAAAAATAAGTTTTTCAGTGGATCTTTGGAAATTCAACGCCTCAGGGGTGAGATATGGGACAATAAATTTTCTTAAAATATTTCGTTGTACTAAAACATATTTAAGGCTAAATTTATAAAAATTGGTATTTTACTTTTAGAAAAATATGTGTTAGGGTTTGAAAGTTATTGTAGAAATATCAGACGAACACAAAAGACACGGTTAACAAAGACCTCCGACCGCAGGTATTAGTACTTTTTTCGGTCAGAAGTACCTTCGGAAGAGACCATGCTTCTTTGGTCTTAATTAGAGTGATAATTTAAGATGTTGCATTTTGTGAACGACATAATGTTATTTTTAAAAAATTAGTCTACGCGAGCGAAGCACAGGGTGCTAAGCTAGGTAGCAGTAACTAAGCAAAGTGGTCCGAGTTCGATTCCTGGCTGGGTGGGAGATTTTCTGCGCTTGAGGACTGGTTGTTGTGTTGTCCTTACGATCGTATAGCCTTACTTGACATAAGTCAGCTGAATGGGCACAGCCCGAAAAAAAGTAAGAAAATGTTAGGAATAAAGTAAGAGAATTATGTGAGAATAGCATACGGGGTGCTGAAGATTAGATGGGTAGATCATATAACGAATGTGGAGGTACTGAAGATTAGATGGGTAGATCACATAACGAATGTGGAGGTACTGAATAGGATTGGGGAGAAGAGGAGTTTGTGGCACAACTTGACTAGAAGAAGGGATCGGTTGGTAGGACATGTTCTGAGGCATCAAGGGATCACAAATTTAATATTGGAGGGCAGCGTGGAGGGTAAAAATCGTAGAGGGAGACCAAGAGATGAATACACTAAGCAGATTCAGAAGGATGTAGGTTGCAGTAGGTACTGCAGATGAAGAAGCTTGCACAGGATAGAGTATCGTGGAGGCAACACAGCGAGGTCACTGGTCTCATCGGATTAGGGAAGGAAGTCGACCGTGCCCTTTCGAAGGAACCATCCCGGCATTTGCCTGGAGCGATTTACGGAAATCACGGAAAATCTAAAGCAGGATGGCCGGATGCAGAATTGAACCGTCGTCCTGTGTATCTGTGTAAGTGTGTATGTATGTACTTGTTTTTCATGTAGCTCTCTGCAGACTCTAGAGCGTATTGTAAACCTTCCTGTGACACAGTTACTGGAAGCAGAAGGTGGAACTGTATAGTAGATACGTGCAATTGTTCTTAGTTCGTTTGACCATAATAATTTATTCTGCTGTCATGTGGTTATGGGACTGATTTTCAGCAGAAGCTTTAAGTTGGATTGTAGATTTGTGTGAAAGTAATTTCTGAATTAAACTGGAATTTACAGTTTATAACTCATCCATGCCGTGGGCACTATTAACTCCCTGTGCATCCTATTGGTTATTATTACCTGTTTCTGGGCCGTTATTTGTATTCACTGTAATAGCGTAAATTTATTTTCCCCTCTTAGTATTTTAATTATTACTACTCGTATATTTCTGTTTGGCTACTGCTTCATTGAACAGTGTAAATTCACGACGTGACTTGAATATTGTTCTAGGCGCTACAGTCTGGAACCGCGTGACCGCTACGGTCGCAGGTTCGAATCCTGCCTCGGGCATGGATGTGTGTGATTTCCTTATGTTGGTTAGGTTTAAGCAGTTATAAGTTCTAGGGGACTGATGACCACAGATGTTAAGTCCCACAGTGCTCAGAGCCATTTGAACCATTTTGAATATTGTTGATTATTGCTGTTTTTATCCTAGGGGTAAGCCAATCAATATCACTTTAAGATACTCGCTGTTGTTCCTCGCATTTGACTCTTATCATTAAGCGTTATCTTGTCAATAATTCTTGTTGCTGCATTGGCTATCAGGTGACTGATTAAAAAAATAGCACTTTTAAGGTGTGAGGTAACGGGCGAGTTGTGACGCCCTGCAAATGTTGTATGTTCAGAGTTGGGGCGGCCGCACACGACCCTCGGCGGGCGTGGGCCGCTCGGCAGGCCGACGACGTGGTGCTGGACGTTGGCGGAAGCAAGAGGGGTCCAGCGGCAGAGTGGCTGGGAATTCCACGTTGACACTGTGACGAGGACGGTGCTTTGTGTCGATGAAGGAGATTTCTATGCTGGGAGTGCCAAAGATGGCGGACTTTGTGAAACCTTAATGGCAGACATTTCACAGTTCGTATAGAAATTAGTAGTAGCCAGATGAATCATGATATCTCAAGAAGAAACATGTACATAACTTTTATTTGCAGGACGATTCTGATGGTGTAATCAGATTTTCAATATCCTTATTAGTTTAAAGTTTAGTAACTGACTAAATTATACAAGTAACACCCAGCAACGAATTTCCAAAATCTAAACGGTTCGTCCGATTTTGTCGATCTACGTGTCTTTAGAAAGCTATTAGTGTAAACCTAAATTGGTATAAATTACTGGCACGTAACGTGAATAGTCCATGAGTTATAGGAGGTCAAAATTGCCGATTATATCGATCGCGTCAGGCCATAAGTACTCCACAGTTACGCGAAAAAACGGCAGTAGCATGCTTATAAAGATACTTATTCATCTATGTCTTTGTATATATATCTGATATATACTATTCATGAAGAAATTGGTTAAATATTTACTGTGTTTTAGAAAGCACAGAGTTACTAGCCTACTGGCCTACCTTTTCTTCTATTCCTTCGATATATGTTTATTTAATTTGTTTATGTATCTAATAATGTGTGTTAAAGCGTGTTTATGGTCTAGCCGTAGGAATATTTATTTAATTTCAAGTTATCTAAATATAACTCCAGTATTTCGTATGTTTCATTGTGTTTGTGTGTGGGCGTTGGCTTGAAGACAGGGCAGGAGCGCTATAGCCAATCACAGCGATCGTCGCCGGGGAGGACACGAGGTAGTTATGGGCAGTGCAGAAGTCCTGGAGAGTACGACACAGGACAAGGGAGTGCTGGACCTATCGGCGCGACGGAGACTTGGAGTGTGGAGCAGTTTGCGCATGGTCGCGAGAGGTAGAAATACTTCGAAGAGCTGACTTGTGCGATTTCCGTGGCCTATACAGTGATGACGTAGTGTGCATTTAGAAGTGAATATCTCGCGACGTGTGTTGTTGCTCATCATTAATTACATGCAATAGGATTCTATTGTTTACTTGCTGTTCAACTTATATTTTATTTAATTGCTCGACCATCGACACCAATAAGTGTTTTGGAGAAATATACAGCATCCTCAAAACTATTTCTACTATCGTATTCATCATTTAAAGTAGTTAAGATAGTACCTGCAGATTTTATTTAATTGCAATCTTTCCTTTATAAATGTGTTTGTTACTTTCATAATTCGCAATTGCCGAGTGATAGAAACCTTCAACCATTCGATGCACGTGTGTATTCTTATCATAGACTGTAGACTCAGCAGTATTTGGCCTGTAATGCGGCAACTACGTATCCCAGATCCCTAACAACGAAACCAGCCAAACCTTTTAGTATTGCAACTCTGAGTCGCAGGGTGCATAGTTATTTGAAAGCCCAAAAAGGAAACTTTATAAATTGAGATTTTATGTTGTTAGTAAGTAATGAGTAAATGCGCAAGTCATACCACTCCCGCTACCATCATTACGTGTGAAAAGACCATTTGGTAACGAGATTTGTTTGGGAGACAGAGTTTCGCAATATTGTTTTATTACTTTGTTATCTGTTGATTTAATGTGTAAAATGGGAGGTAAGTTCAGTGAGCTTATACCAGTTCATAAAGTGTGCATTACTGCGGAACAGATAATCCAGCACTAGCTGCGATATTGTACTGATCAACACAACGAGTCGTGGTAATGAGTGTTTCAATTGCAATGGGCTTTACTCTTGTGTGTGCAGCGTGTACCAATTTGAGGCGGAAAAGTGCCCAGCCACTTCAGCTCCCAGTGGACCATTTGCCAGTCGACTGCGTCAGCCTTAGTAATAGTGACTAATTAAGTATACAGCCGAGGGCCGTTGTGGGTTGAGCTGAACTAATATATATATCTATATATATATATATATATATATATATATATATATATATATATATATATATATATATATAAGGAAAACTTTTCAGTTGTCTTAGGTGTATATATATATATATAAAACCTTCAAAAACCAAAAATCAGGAGATTCATTTTTAAAAATCAGGAGAAATCAGGAGATATGAAAGATCAAAAAGCTGTGGCTCATTTTTGTATACACCTAAGACAACTGAAAAGTTTTCCTTTAAGGCGCCACAAAGCTATATAATGGCTAAAAAAAACTTATAGAAACATTGGAAATACCCAAAATGTTGATTCCTTATTTGTAGTTTCGCCCAGCTAATTGCTGTTAGGTTGTGATGTTTTTTGGCATTGGAAAAAAAAGTATGATTGCCGTAAAACAGCATTCACCATACTGTTTTGTGACACACATGAAAACTGTAAAAATAGGTTTGCCAACTGGTTCTCCGGTGTATGCTGAAATCTTAACACAACCACTTCTTTTTTATTTTTCAGGGGCAGCATCTACTTTCTCCTCGTAAGATTTCACATGTTATATCTCTGCATGTTCAAAGTTAGCTAGTATTACACATTTTCAGGGAAACTATGTCATTACAGAAATTCGTAAAATTCTCATATTTAACTCTAGCTATGTATTCAATAATACTGGAAACTTTTCCACTAAATATTTTAGGGTAGAAAAGGATGCATTGGAAACAGATCTAATTTGCACAACTGTTGCATTTCTCAGCATTTCACTCTTCAATGGGAATTTGTGAACCATATAGTCACAGGCGTCAATTAAGTATTTCCGAACAGATGAGAAGAATTCCACCTTCTCATCATGCTTGAGTCAATCCACAAGTTGCGAAGTACAACTGCCAATGACCAGGTTACAATCATCCTGCTGGTTTCTTCTGCTCTGGTAATCAACCTCAAAAGGAGAACAGGATTTTATCACTGTAGGTAGTACAAATTTAGACATCAAATTCTGTAACGTGTCCAGCAGCAGATCTTGCAGTAAATGTATGTGAGGTGCACTTGACTGCAAAATTATATTTGTTTTGTCAATTGTAGGTATAAAATTTGACAAAAACAGACACAAAGCCATACACAAAGCCATATTTAAATCTGATGACAGAAACATAAAAATCCTTTCTTCACGATACAGGTTGTACTTAATTGGGGAATCCTGTTTACTTATTTTTGATGTAGATGTATATGGAATTGGCAATTCACTAGCTCTTTTTCTTGAAGAGGCACTACTCTCAATTGGTGACTGTTTCACCTTCGGTATATGATAAGTTTGGGAACACCCAAGCTGATCATTCTTACCAGGCTTCACTTCATAATTGAGCAGGCTGGTCAAAGGCTTCCACTGTTTCAGTAACCGAAGTAAACATTTGCTCACAGAAAGCCAACGGGTGCACACTTGCTTCAATATTTTCATCTCGACATCATATAATTTGTGAAATTCTTTCTCTTTGTACTCTTTCGCAGAAAATAATATATGTCCAGTAAATAGTCATCAATCTGGAAAGGCAGACATGCAGCTCCCTTTTTTGCTGCCAAATTTAACAAATGGCAGGGACAACCAACAACAAAGAGGTTAGGCGTATGACGTTTCAAGAGACCTGCAACTCCGTTTTTCATTCCAACCATTACAGGGGCATTGTCACAACCTATTGACTAACAGCTACAGAGTGGAATATTACATTCCTTCAGTGTGTTGAGAAGAAGTGTTCCTATGTTGAGACCAGTGGACTCTCCTTTTAAGTTGGGGAGAGATAATAAGGTACTTCCAATTTTTTGGGTTGTCTCATTATAAACGGTAACAACTATGGGATACAAATTAGCAACCCCTTTGTTACTACCGTCCGTGCAATAGAAAATGGCCATTTTCTCAAAATGTCTACGATTTCTTCTTTTTCCTTTTTTGCCATTTCTCCGATAGTTTTTGTCCTTCTGCAGCTGAATTTTTTAACTATACTGCTATCCGGGAACATTTTCCGGAACAGTTGACTCGCGTGGTCAGCGCAATTAATCGGCAAATTATGCTCTAATATAAAGATGTAAATATACACTCAGCATTTATCACTCCATCACTTTCACTTTTGTCGCTGAATTCCAGTTTTTTATTGTTATTGACGCACTTCAAATTGTCTCGGTGCTTTTTTGTGTCCACATGTTTGGAAACATCACTTTTTCCACCATGTGATACACAACTATCACATCGGCAAACGGTACAAAAAGCGAACAACGGGCCTTTCCTCGACTCGACAATACACGGAGTTATATTTTTTGGCCATGTTTAAAAACAAAGCCCCGAGTCAAAACACTTCAAGAATATGCATCAACACACGTCCAAGCAGAACACTGTGCACTACCGAGAGGTTACTACATGTGCACTACGGGACACGGGTACATCTTCGACAAAATGCGCGGGAAAGAGTAAAAATAACTATCGATATATAAATCGCGCGCAACTTCCTGATTTCTATAAACTTCGATACGTATCGATTAAGGTCGACTAATACGCAACTAATTCCGGCAACTGGCGAAAAAAAAACTGAAATGGCGGGTTTTCAAAACAAATATCGTAAGTTTGACGATAACTAGTAAAAATCGGGAGAAATACTGGAATAATCGGGAGGCGAGAGAAAAAGTGGACGTCTTTTCTTCAACTCAGCCATGCCGAGTAAACGAGCTGTGGTACAACACAAGATCTGAACCACCAGATGCAGACTTATATATAATACATATCAGTCTGCATCTGGTGGTTCAGATCTTCCAAAGTAGGGAAGTGTGTCGTACCACAGCTTGTTTACTCGGCATGGCTGAGTTGAAGAAAAGACGTCACCATAGGCTGTCTCAAAAAAATCTGGGAAGCACTGAAGGAGACCGACCAGTTGATCTTCTTGCTTATGAACCTGCATCGTGACGATACTGAAACCACGGGAATTGTCTCTAGGGCTTCATGGCAGAAGTTAACATATCTTCAGGCCCGGATGGTGTAGCCAGAGCTGTAACACTGTTGGCTCAGGAGAAAGACGGAAGCCACTGTGGCTATACGGATGTGATCGCCACACGACCAAGCCTGACGCTTCGTTTCTGTTATGACTTACGTGATGGAAAATTAGGTGTTTCCAAATAGTGACAGACCAAGGCCGTAGAAATCTGGCCCATTTTAGGCATTCACTGTCAGTCGCCGCCTGCAGCCACAATTTCTCCGTAGGGGTCGTTGTCCTGAAATAGGTCATCTAGCTGCCGCTGCCGTACGGTGTCTTCACTAGCAGTGGGACTGGCAATGCTGCTGCCAGTCAAACTGGCGCCTTACAGCTGGCAGGCCACCCGCCGGCTGACTTCCGTCGAATGCAGGTCACCAGGTTGTCGATCCTCGCTTCTCCCCTTGCTGCCTTGTGCGGCTATACTGTACAGCTGCTTGTTGCTATCACTGGCTTCCGTGATTCAACTCAGAACGCTCTGGTGTCTTCCGCACTAATGAGAACGCAGCAGGTGCCATAACCCGACCTTCCGGAAACTTTGCTCTGCGGAAGGGGTGTCTCGGCTTATCCGTAGATTCTCGATCGTTTCTGAGGAAGCGACGTTCAAAACTTTGAGGTACTATATGTGCGAGTAAGCAGCTCAACCGAAGAGATGGCACGGTGGTTCGCGTCGCGGCTTCACATGTTTGTGCCCCGTGTTCGAACCCCGTTTACTATTTTTTATTGTTGTTCCTTTACCTACCCATATCCATAGAAGACTGTTACATGAATGTTTTCCAGCAGGTACTGGAATAACGTTGTCCTTGTCCATCTAATAATTATGTAGCGAATGAATTAAAAGGAAGAAAAGACAATATATGAATGGGAAAATTATTTGAATTTTTTTTCGGTGAAATTCCTGTGGTGTACCTTGGTTCATAATCAATTGCAAGCGCCAGTTTTCGGAAAAGTGATCCGTTACGCGTGGTTTGCCAGTAAATTATTACCAACGTGTGCAACCTTCACCGATGTTAACGACGTTTCTTTGCCGAACGACACTCACGAGATAGTAGGTCGCTGTGGCAAACTTGTCTTCGTTCGATACCCGTGATGTTCGGAATTCCTAAGTTTCGAATGTTTCTACGATCTGTATCATCCATGGGAGTGTATGGGAGTGTACCAAATCTTCTTGGAGAATAAGCATAAGAATAAAATATATCAATTAAGAACGTATATAAGAATGAAATACAAGAATATGAGGAAATAAAAAGATTTTAACCCCTGAAAATACCATATTACGTAATGTATGTCACTTATTGTGAAATCCAATTGTAATTCTACACTCAGTAACTTGATAGGAAACATATGTGCAATAACCTTCTATGGACATGGGTAGATAGATAAAAGAAATAAAATGAAATAAAATAAATAAAATAATAAATGAAATAAATCGAGTTTTGAACATCGGACGCAAAAGTGAGAGGTCACGGCGCTACTACTGTGCCACCAGTTGGCCTCTGTTTGTCTTGCGATAAAAGGCACTTAACTTCTATCGACGGTCGTTTTGTCAGAAAAGATCGATTATCTGCGGGAAAGCCCAGACAGGTGTTCGCTTATTTTGACTCCTCTTCCACTCAGCGAAGTTTCTGGGGCATCGAGTTGTGGCTCTTGCCGTGTTCTTCTCGCAAGCCGTGCACCAGAGCCTGCCAGCTCGGTCACCTTCTCCGGAGGCCATCACAGCTGCATGCTGCCCGGGCTGGAGCCATGACTCTGCACGTCTTCACCGGCGTGCTTTTGGCGGCTGGACACCGCCTGCTATGGCTTGCTTTGTGCTCACACCCTCAGCTGATCGTACCTGCGAAGACAGAATTCCGAGTTCAGGCCTCTCGACGCTCACCAGGGATGTCGTCCGACAATAGCCGCTAGCTGCGGCTACACGATCACGGTATTCTGTACTCCGTCCCCAGCCCACTGGCGTCACTCGAAGCGGATATGGAGGGGCATGTGGTCAGCACACCGCTCTCCGACCGTGTGTCAGTTTACCAGATCTGAACGATCACGGTATAGGAAACAATAAATGATTCTCTGTTTAACTCTGTTGACTTGTCAGCGGTCTTCCACTAGGTTCCAACTCACCACCACGCTTTCAATGGCGTCGAGGTGGAGAGCTGAACCACATGCTGACAACTACCCACCAGGGATGTCGACACAGATTCACACATCTACGCACTGATATCGGAAGTGTCTCTACCTCTACACCACAACATCGTCCAAACTACTGATATAAACACCCAAACGCCAAAAAATTAATAACAATGGGTGTAAATTGTATAAGAGACATTACGAGCACCTCTCTTGGACTGCTAGGAAATGATGATGCCATTTACCATCTACTAAAGTCATCAGAAGGTCAAAACAAGTTGCAAAATATGTTAGGCTAGGTATCTGTATGTGCCAGTTAGCCCAAAATAAAGAAAAATGTGACGTCACCAACACCTGTTAAATTTCGCTTACACAATAAATCACACAAACCTAAAGGTAGTCAATTCAACTAAGTACCTAGGGATTACACTATCGAACAACCTAAATTGTAGTGTTGCATAGATAATGTCGTGGAGAAGAAGCAAAGACTGCGATTTATAAGCAGAACACTTGAAGATACAGCAAGTGTGTTAAAGAGACTGCGTATCCTACGCTTCCAAGTCCTCTGCAAGTTCAAGTGCAAAGAAGGGCAGCTCGTTTAGTATTATGGGGGAGAGAGTGTCACGCATATCGTACACGAATTATGGTGGAAATCATCAAGGAAAGGCGGTTTTCCTTGCTACGGGATCTTTTCATGGAATATGTGTCACCAACTTTGTAACTTTTTGGTTTGTTTTCGTGTTGTGTATTATTATCTTTCGTGTGTGTGTGTGTGTGTGTGTGTGTGTGTGTGTGTGTGTGTGTGTGTGTGTGTGTGTATTACATTCTAATGTGAACGTTCTATCTATTAAACAATGCAAGTGGTGGTTACGTAAACGCTATCTGATGGAGTCATTCGCCAAATTTATCAGAAACTGCGTAACTCTATTGCAGTTAAATTTTACCAAAAATAATCATAAAACGTATAACTATATCTTAAATAAGCTGTTCTATGAAATTCTGTATTACGCAGTGCGTGACGTCACAGTATATTTCTTGAATTCCATCGCACAGAACTGAGTAAAAATTCTGCATAAAATTACAAACTGAACTCTGACAGAATAAATATCCAAAATGCTTATGTTAAAATTCCCTGAAAATTTACATACGCTGATTGAATAAAATTCTGAACACTAAATGACGTACACGCAAATATAACAGTACATTGTAAGAGATGGTCTGACAACGAAATGAAATATGAACTGACCCTGAAGATAATTTTGAAATGCAATGCATAGCTGTGAATGATATTATTGTGTTCTAAACAGTGACGCTAAACTGGCTGTAACAAATTTTCATGGCTTACTCGGTACTGTTGGAAAGTGCTGAATATTAAAATACAGCTGCTGAAAAACCTCGCGAAATGCAATGAGAGGGAAAGCAGCATTATATTTTGAGCAACTATGTTCCGCTAAGTGCAATGCGGCAACAAATAATTACAAAATTAAACTGTCATGAAGTGAAAGTGGGGAAGATTCAGCTTACAGAATGACTGAAAAGAGACTGTCATTCAAAAACTTTATTGTGAATTATAAACTCATTCCTTAACGATTGCAACGATCTTTATAAAATTCATTTCTTATTAAGAATATTACTCTGCCATATAAAACGTTACAAACGCTATTGAACTGTTAAAGGAGTGGTGAATCTACGGCTCTGAGTCCAAGTTATGTGAATAGATACCTTTGTTTAATCAAGTCTCGACAATCAAACTAACTGTCCCGAATCAACAATGATAAATTTTGCCAAAACTTTTCGAGCTATAAATGGAGCGACAGCACAACCTGAATGCCAACATACTTCTCAAATCAATCGTTGCAAAATCATATCTGCAAAAAGCAACATTCTCTACGTTTGCATCTCTGTCTTATGCTTATTACTTCCAGATCGCTCAGCAGCATGTCCAACATCCGAGTCTTTCGCTTGCTTCACTCTAAATGTTTCTCTGACAACGACAGTAGTACTGGATACGTTACTTGAACTCAGACCTTCTGTGGCCTAACATTTCGATTACTGAAGGCTTCTGTTTGAAAAATGCGTGGTGTAAAAATATGAGGATGACACATCGAATAAAAAGAGTGCTCACATCTTCAGTGAATACCAAAAATAAGCCAGAAACGAAAAGACGACATGTACTTCCAATAGGTGTAGAATCAGCAAGACCGGTGGAATGTGCTCATTAGTGACAACCCACGAATCATTCAGTCGTAGTACTGATGCATCTTGTGATTTCTCATTTGCTCCGCCATACCAATATCTCAGCTGTAATGCCATGAATATCCGGTTCGTTTCCCAAGGCAGCGCAGGCCACGATATTCGTATATTAAAGGGCACACTGCCCAAACCATTTGTCCATTTGCAGTATCGTGTTGGTGAAGTGAATATCCATTTCTTTCAGAACCGGTGGCTTGTACTGCTTTGGTGATAAGGATTGTCTCCCTGGCAAGTCCAATGAATCTGACATGAAAAGTAATGTAACATGCATTACAATATACAGTATAACTGAATAAGCCATATAAGGTGAAAGAAAATGGGTGGAACATGAGAAGTGACTTACGAAGACATGTGTAGTACCTAAGTAGATATGTACAATTTTCTCATAAAACTTAGTACTAATACAAAAGTTTAACGTAGTAATAATCCGTAAGGTGCTAGAGTAAAACTACACATGCAGTGTAATCATGTTAGTTGAAATGAGTAAAACTAATATTTTTAGCAGTTGCAAAGTTAAAATTTTTCAAATGTCACAAAACATGTGACAAAATTAAAGATTCATAGCAGCATGTGTCAAAAAATTACGCGTTGAAACTTAATGGCAAGAAAGAATGAAAAAGCAATACTATTTGTGTAGACACACCTAAGGTATTTCACTGTTTTGCTCAACTACACAAACTACTTTTAATCCACTACAAACACGTATAAGGAAAGGAAACAAATCAACTATAAACACGTAAGGGGGCAAGCGAACAACTGTGGTAGGACTAACTACAGAAAACGTTCTTGAATGCATTCAGACAATTAGAGCTGCAACAAAAATTCTGTTAGGAAGCCATAAGTCTCCAGAAAGACGTAAGAACAGACTCTGAAATGTTATATTATTTCAACAAAGAAAATGAGAAGACAACAATATTTAAATTGTACTGCAAACTAAACGTAACTTATTGAGGAAAAATTTTGTAAATCATTTGTTTTATTGCATCACCTTCTGCATTTTTGTTTGAATAAAAATAGAATAAAATGTCGAAACATGATTTGGCCGTTGTTGTTGTTGTTGTGGTCTTCAGTCCTGAGACTGATTTGATGCAGCTCTCCATGCTACTCTATCCTGTGCAAGCTTCTTCATCTCCCAGTACTCACTCCAACCTACATCCTTCTGAATATGCTTAGTGTAATTATCTCTTGGTCTCCCTCTACAATTTTTACCCTCCACGCTGCCCTCCAATACTAAATTGGTGATCCCCTGATGCCTCAGAACATGTCCTACCAACCGGTCCCTTCTCCTTATCAAGTTGTGCCACAAACTCCTCTTCTCCACAATTCTATTCAATACCTCCTCATTAGTTATGTGATCTACCCATCTAATCTTCAGCATTCTTCTGTAGCACCACATTTCGAAAGCTTCTATGCTCTTCTTCTCCAAATAATTTATAGTCCACGTTTCACTTCCATACATGGCTTCACTCCATACAAATACTTTCTGAAACGACTTCCTGACATTTAAATCTATACTCGATGTTAACAAATTTCTCTTTTTCAGAAACACTTTCCTTGCCATTGACAGTCTACATTTTATATCTTCTCTACTTCGACCATCACCAGTTATTTTGCTCCCCAAATAGCAAAACTCCTTTACTACCTTAAGTGCCTCATTTCCTAATTCCCTCAGCATCACCCGACTTAATTTGACAACATTCCATTATCCTCGTTTTGCTTTTGTTGATGTTCATCTTATATCCTCCTTTCAAGACACTGTCCATTCCGTTCAACTGCTCTTCCAAATCCTTTGCTGTCTCTGACAGAATTACAATGTCATCAGCGAACCTCAAAGTTTTTATTTCTTCTCCATGGATTTTAATACCTACTGCAAGTTTTTCTTTTGTTTCCTTTACTGCTTGCTTTGGCCATTGCTGGCAGTAAAAAGACACTTAAGTGAAGTAGCCAACATTTCCTCTCAGTGCAGTGAACCTAGATGACTCATTTCCTTCCTTAATCTTGATCACACTTTTCTTCCTTATAACTTATTATCATAACACGCTTTATCATTTGCTTCATGAACTTTTACTGTCATCAAACCTTAACATGTTCCTCCTCATAATAAAATTATCTTTGTAATATTACCTTTTATCCCCATTGATTCATCAACTTTTAATTTCATACTCATATTTGAACCACTGTAAAGCAACCATACCACCATATCATATCACATAAAAAAAGAATGAAATTCCTCTGACATACTAAGCAGAATGAAAAGTCATATTTATCTTGTTTGATCTTTGTCCAGCTTTAGAGCTTCACTTTGCCATCATGTCTTTTGAATTTTACTCTCATTAAATGTCGTTGGTTTCTAAAAGGGCAAGTTACATTACCTGAGAAGGATATTATTAGAAGTGAATATATCCACATTAAATTAGAAGTTATACTACAGAGGCAAAAAATTAAATTTAAAAGAAAAATCTAGGGCATTGCTTATATTACAAGGGGAAAGTTAAAACAGATTCTATTCATTCTTTTTTTATCTTCATCACTTATACAAATATTAACTTTTTACCAGTTACCTGCATCAGATGAGTAATAATTAATTTCTTCTTTCTTTCATCTCTTAAAATACATCTCGCACTGTAACTTTCTTTGGAGTCACACATCCCTTAAACATAAAAAATGAAATTTAAATACACGCCTTAAAAAAGTTAGCGTACCTGAAAGGCGATGTCGATATTGATCTGATGACGGCAGACACCACCTGTACGAGAGTAGATATACTGATAATGGTTTCGACGTCGTTCGCCAACAGATAAATTACTACCAGAGCGCGATCTGTGTCTATCCTTTCACTGGAGTGCTCGCAACCAGAAGCTTTTCTTTTGCATCAGCAGTCTTCTGACTGGTTTGAAGCGGTCAGCCACGAATTCCTCTCCTGTACCAACTTCTTCATCTCAGAGTAGCACTTGAAACCTAAGTCCTCAATTGTTTGCTGGATGTATTCCAATCTCTGTCTTCCTCTGCAATTATGGCCCTCTAAAGCTACCTCTGGTACCATGGAAGACATTGCCACATGTCGTCAATCCTGACCATTCTCCTTTGTTTTCCACATATTCCTTTCCTCTCCGATTCTGCGGAGAATCTCCACATTCCTTACCTTATCAGTCCACATGATGTTCAACATCCGTCTGTAGAACCACATCTCAAACGCTTAGATTATCTTCTGTTCCGGTTTTCTCACAGTTAACGTTTCACTAACATACAGTGCTGTACTTAGGACGTACATACCAAGAAACTTCTTCCTCAAATTAAGGCCTATGTTTGATGCTAGTGCATTTCTCTTGGCCAGGATCGTCGTTCTTTCCCATTGCTAGTCTGCTTTTGATGTTCTCCTCGCTCCATCCATCATTGGTTATTTTACTACCTAGATAATGGAATTCCTTAACTTCATTAATTTCGTGACCATCAATCCAGATATTATGTTTCTCTCTGTTCTCATTTCTGCTTTTTCTCTCGATTTACTCTCACTCCATTTATTTATTTATTTATTTACGCGTCAAGTTAGGTAGGATCAAATTGTGGAGCAAATCTCCAAGGTCATGGAAGGCGTCGGTACATGAAATTACTACGTAGTAGTAGTAACAAATAAAAATAAAATGTTTATGAACCCTAAAATAGTCAAGCCATAGATTTAAGTAAACGCAATCAACAATACAACAAGAATCAGCTTAATTATTCAAGGAACTCCTCGACAGAATAGGAGAAGGACCCACGAGGAAACTCTTCGGTTTTGATTTGAAAGCGCGTGGATTACTGCTAAGATTTTTTAAATTCTAGTCAAGGCTTATTGAAAATGGATACAGCAGTATATTGCACACCTTCAGAGTTAAGGAAGGCCGATCCAAATGCAGATTTGATTCCTGCTGAGTATTAACTGAGAGATAGCTGCTTATTCTTGGGAATAAGCTGTTATTGTTAACAATAAATGGCAGTAATGAGTATATATTTTGAGAGGCCAATGTCAAAATACGTCGAAAAGAGATTCGTGAACTTGCACCACTTATTGCCCGAACCGCCCGTTTCTCATCCAAAAATATCGTTTTGGAATGGGAAGAGTTACCCCAAAATATATATAATACCATGCGATGTAAGCGAATGAAAATAAACAAAGTAGACTAATTTTTGTGTACTACAATCACTCACTTCAGATACTGTTCGAATAGTACAAATGGTTGCATTAAGTCTTTGAAAAAGATCCTCAACGTGGGCCTTCCACGACAGTTTACTATCTATTTGAACACCTAGAAATTTGAACTGTTCAGTTTAACTAATCATATGCCAATTTGGTATAAGTAAACGCCAGGTTTTGTTGAGTTGTGTGTTACAAACTGTAGAAACTGAGTCTTACTGTGCTTTAGCGTTAGTTTATCTTCTACAAGCAGGAAGTCATGAAGTGCGCTATCTGAGACTGAGACGATGTTGCACACAACATCATTTACTACCAAGCTAGGGTCATCAGCAAACAAAAATATTTTAGACTTACCCATAACACAGGAGGGTATATCATTTACACAAATAAGGAACATGAGTGGCCCCAACATTGAATCCTGGGGCACCCCCCACTTGACCATACCCCACTCAGACCCCACATCACAGCCATTCTCAACACAGTAAATAATGATCTTTTGCTGTCTTTTGCCAAAGTAAGAGATGAACCAATCGTGTGCTACTCCCCATACTCCGTAATGGTCCTACTTCTGAAGCAATATTTTGTGATCAACACAATCAAACGAATCCTGCCTCGGGCATGGAGTGTGTGATGTCCTTAGGTTAGTTAGGTTTAATTAGTTCTAAGTTCTAGGCGACTGATGACTTCAGAAGTTAAGTCGCATAGTGCTCAGAGCCATTTGAACCACAATCAAACGCCTTAGTTAAAAAAAAATATATGCCTAGCGTTCGAAAACTTTTGTTTAACCCACCCGGTACCTCACAGAGAAAAGAGAATATAGCATTTTCAGTTGTTGACTTCTAAAGCCAAACTATACATCTGATAGCAAATCGGTGTTATAAAATGATCAATTATGCTTACATACACAGACTTTTCAATAACTTTAGAAAACAATGATGGCATAGAAATAAGTCTAAAATTGTCTACATTCTCCCTTTTCCCCTTTACTATTGAGTACGGGTTCAGGAAACTGACCATTCCTAAATGAAAAATTACAAATATGGCTAAATACAGGGCTAACATGTGCAGCACAGTACTTTAATATTCTGCTAGGCACTCCATAATATTCATGAGAGTCCTTAGTCTTCAGTGATATTATTATTGACTCACTCTCAACCTTGTCTGTATTACAGAGGAGTATTTCAGACATCAGTCTCGGAAAGGCATTTGCCAAGTGAGTGATTATAAGATCCCCTGTAGAAACCAGATTTTTATTCAATTCAGCAGCAATGCTCAGAAAATGATTGTTAAATACTGTACATATATCTGATCTATCAGTAACAGAAATATTTTTACTACAGACTGACTCTGTATCGTCGACCTTGTGCTGCTGCCCAGACACTTCCTTCCCAACTGACCATATCGTTCTAATTTTATCCTGTGAATTAGCTATTTTATTTGCATACCACATACTCTTTGCCTTCCTAGTAACATTTTTATGCACCTTACAGTACTGTTTAAAAAAGGGGTATTGTAGCTTGACTGTAACTACTTCTAACATTTTGATATAATTCCCGCTTTTTCCTACATGATATCCTTATCCCACTAGTCACCTTTCTAATGCAACTCTCAAAGAGAATGAGAAATGTGTTAAGGAAAGAGTTACATTTGTCATCTATATTATTAGCACTATAAACATCCTGCCACTCTAAAAAAACTCTCTATTACTGTTGGATTAACTTTCCTACATAGTTTGTAATTCTATGTGACATTTGTTTGAGTACAAAAGCCTTTTAGTGTTAAAATTTGTGCGTCATGGTCTGAAAGGCCATTCACCCTTTTACTAAGAGAATACCCATCTATAAATGAAGAATGAATAAAATATTGTCTATGGCTGTGCTACTGTCCCCCTGCACACTAGTTGGAAAACACACAGTCTGCATCAGATCATATGAATTTAGGAGGTCTACCAACATCCTTTGCCTTGCACCATCATATACAAAATTAATATTGAAGTCACCACATATAACAAATTTCTGGTACTTCCAGTAAAGTGAATCAAGAACCCTCTCTAGCTTGAGCAGAAATGCTCTGAAGTCAGAGTTGGGGGGGGGGGGGGGGCTATAAATAATAACAATTAGAAGTTTAGTTTCACTAAATTCAGCTGCCACTGCACAACATTCAAATATCTGTTCAGACTCAAATGGAATACTGTTTTTTAGGTACATGGCCACTTCCCCACCCCGCAAGGAACTTCTTGAAAATGAGTCAGCTATTCTGTATCGTGGTAAAGGAAGCCTCTGAATTGTCAAATTATTTAAGTGGTGCTCTGCTATACCAACAATTTCAGAGTCAACATCTATAAGTAGTTCACAAACTTTATCTCTTTCTTATATTTTGATGAAATACGTTAATTCCTTCTCTTCTTGGAAACATGACGTCCTCTGAAGGAGAACCCTTAGTTAGAGGGACTTCCTTTAAACAGGTATACCTATCAGCTAACTTTAATCTAAAAAAGTGCAGCTCTAACACCGACTATTACAGGAATTTTTCCATGAGTGATCCCACCGCCACCTACTACACTTTCACCTATAAGCTTGGCCAGCCTCCTCTTCCGATACCTACTGAGGTGCAGGCCACGCCCAATCTACTGCTGGACTCAACTGGCACCACTGAAATGTGACCTATGCCCTCTGCCATCAGTACCTTCTCCAGCCCCATGTTAACGCGCCTTACAGCCACATTAAGATGAGGCCGATCGTGACGCTGGAAGAGTTGCATGAAATGCACATTATTGCCACCACTTTGAGTAGTTATCTTTACGAGATCACCACCTACACCACATTCCCCGTCCCTATCAAGACTGTTCCCTGCCACACCCACTATCATTACCTTATCCTCCTTCGTAAAATTCTTACGTAAGTCACCTATGCTATCATTCACCTGGGCTAATCCTGCACTAGGCTTCACGATGTTGGTGAACTGGTACTCACTCCCCAGCACTTCCTGCAACTGCTGGCGCACTCCTATACCGTGCGAATTACCTAGCAAGAGAACCTCCTTCTTTCTGTTAGACTTTGCAATTGACCTAGGTTTCCTAACTGCCGAGGATTACTGCATTTTACCTACACCTACAGCTAGAAGAGGCTCCTCTCCACTCAGCTCTGACAGTTGCAAATATACAAAGTGTAATTGTCTGAATATCTCCTCCTCCTAGCTGCCTTCTTGCCAACTGTCAGCTCCCATTCCCCAGCACCATTCACCCTCCTCAACCTATCTAGTTCCTCCTCTGCGTGTTGTAACTGCACCTTGCATGGAGGCTTAATTATTTATATAATGCAAATATTTTTTAATTTTAGTAGCTGACTGTCCGATTACGAGGTCACGTAACCGGTGGGCCCTGACTAGTATCATTCCGCAATCTGACTGCATAGAATAACAACAAAGAATGAAAGAAAACTTCCGGTAACACAATTAATTAATTAAGTCCCCAGCAACTATAAAACCTACGAAACAACAAAACACAAGTGTAACTGTTCTCTGTGTGGAAGTGTGATTCAACGTACACATCTGGCACGGTTCTTCCTCAATAAGACAAGGTATTTCAAGCACCATTTACACTGAAGTAACAAAAAAAACAGAAATACTATAATTGCACATAAAAACCAGAATTACACTCTAATACATGAACACAAGCCAGATGCTTTGTTGACTGAACCTGTGACCAAGAGACATTGTTAGTTAGGAAATTTGAAATAATAAAAAAAAAAATTATTACCTTCATATATATTGACGAAACATACACTCTGATCATTACAACATCCGCAATCGAACAGCACCGGCTGTCTAGCCCATCAGAACAACTGCATACAACATGCTCACAACTAGTCACGGCTACATCAGAACTCCTACTGCCCACTTCTCAATAAGCACTCTCCACGACGACTTCTCGACAAGCACTCTCTATCACCATATCTCAACAAGCACTACTAGTGGAGGCGGCTGAATAATACTCTTTGGTGCAATCTCTGGCACTGTGACTCAGTGTAGCCACCTTTCAACCTGAAGGGCACAGATCTTACGCTCCTGCTCCCCTATCAACATATTTCTATTACAGATTCTGCATTCCCAGGAGAGGGTCTCACTAGAATGCCCGCTGGCTTCCCCACTGCATTCCCCCCCCCCCCACTCCCAATGAAAATACTTTGAACAAATCGCACAGTGTAACCCACTGCCCACAAACTTACGACAGAGGCCACCCTTCTCACTCATGGTAAAAGTTTACAACTACTGAAATCTATACAACTACGTTACACATGTTCAGTTACATCAGTAGAACTACTTATAGAACTAAAAATAGCGGTCTCGAAATTCTCTCTCTATTAAGAAAGCAACTACTTGTATTAATATTACTAAACCACAACTAATACCAATACCAACAAAACTTAACAAAATTATTAGTTGAAACCAAAAATTCAAGCAGCCACTGGATCACCCAACGAAGTTAAAACCGCGAATGAAAATAATACCGAAATATTTCACTATAAACAATAAGAAAAGTCAGCTGAAAACTAAAGCACGAAATTTACTAAACGAGTTCAACGCACAGAAAACTCTAAAAAACACAGCGAGCGGACGTTTCCAAAAGTTTATTAAATCGTTATTTCGCCACAAACAGCACCAAAAACTGCTGAAAACTATTAAATTTAATAACTGTAAAGCAGCGCACAAATAACTTTTTCAGTACTTAGCTTTATAACCGCCACAGCTGCAACTGCACGCTGCAAAATGTAAACACACTACTGAGGCGTTAGGCTTGGACGAACGGCGCACACTCACGAATAAAATACTACTCGAGTCAATAACACAAGAAGAAAGACTGAGATTAATGAAAATTCACTAATAAGTTATTTCTACAGGAAATATTAACACAAATAAACTCTGAAATAAGTAACTGAAGACTAAAACTTTATAAAATATTGAGGAACAATTGCAACTGCAGTCCAGCACATGTGACATCACACCAAAGATATTATACTCTGCACTCATTAGATTGTTCATTCCATTCAGCAGATCACGTAATTCTTCTTCACTTTCGCTCAGGATAGCAATGTCACCATCGAATCATATTATTGATATCCTTTCACCTTGAATTTTAATTCCCCTCCTGACCTTTTTTTTTTAATTTCCATTATTGCTTCTTCGATGTACTGATCTAACAGTACGGGCGAAAGACTACATCCCTGTCTTACATCCTCTTTAATCCGAGCACTTCGTTCTAGGCCGTCCATTCTTATTCCTTCTTGGCTTTTATTCATATTATATTCTACTCGTCTCTCCCTACAACTTATTCCTATTTTTCTCAGAATATCGAACATCTTTCTCCATTCTACATTGTCGACAAATCCTTTGAATGTGTCTTGATTTTTCTTTAGTCTTGCTTCCATTATCAACCGCAACGACAGAATTGTTTCTTTCGTGGCTTTACCTTTTCTAAAACCAAGCTGATCGTCATACAACACATCCTCAATCTTCTTTTCGATTCTTCTGTATACTATTCTTGTCAGAAACTTGGATGCATGAGTTGTTAAGCTAATTGTGAGATAATTCTCATACTTGTCAGCTCTTGCTGTCTTCGGATGTGTATGGATGATATTTTTCCGAAAGTCAGATGGTATGTCGCCAGACTCATACATTCTTCACGTTAACGTGAATAGTCGTTTTGTTGCCACTTGCCTCCAATGATTTTAGAAGCTCTGACGGAATATTTTCTATCCCTTGTGCCATATTTGATCTTAAGTCCCCAAAAGCTCTCTTAAATATTGATTGTAATTCTGAATTCCCTATTTCTTCTAAATCGACTTCTGTTTCTTCTTCTATCACATCAGACAATTCTTCCCCCTCATAGAGGCTTTCAGTGTATTCTTTCCACCTATCCGCTCTCTCCTCTGCATTTAACAATAGAATTCCCATTGCACTCTTAATGTTACCACCCTTGCTTTTAATTTCACCGAAGGTTGTTTTGACTTTCTTGTATGCTGATTCTGTCCTTCGGACAATCATTTCTTTTTCGATTTCTTCACATTTTTCATGAATCCATTTCGTCTCAGCTTCTTTGCACTTAATATTTATTTCATTCGTCAGTGACTTGTATTTCTGTATTCCTTAATTCTCTGAACATTTTTGTACCTCCTTCCTTCATCGATCAGCTGAATTATTTCTTCTGTTATCTATGGTTTCTTCGCAGTTGACGTCTTTGTGCTTAATTTTTTTCTTTCCAACTTCTGTGATTTCCCTTTTTAGAGATGTCCATTCCTCTTCAACAGTATTGCCTACTGAGCTATTCCCTATATCTGTATGTATAGCCCTAGAAATCTTCAAGTATATTTCTTCATCACTTAGTAGTTCCGTATCCCACTTCTTTGCGTATCGATTCTTCTTTATTAATGTCCTGAACTGCACACTACTCTTCATCACTACTGTATGACTAAATCTATATCTGCTCCTGGGTACGCCTTACAAACCAGTATCTGACTTCGGAATCTCTGTCCAATTAAAATTTTCCCGTATTAGCCGGCTTTTTCCTAGTATACCTCCTCCTCTTGTGATCCTAGTGGTGCAAATGTGTGAAGCAAGCAGGCAGCCATGCCACGGGGATACACTCGTACTTTCTACAGCTAACTGATCGAATTGGCAAGAGGTCAAATTGTGGCCTTCCGAGTGACGGGATGGTCCTTGAGAGGAATTACCACACAAGTTGGACGTGCTGCGTTACTTTTGCAACGATGCTGGGTATCATTGGTCACGTGAACATTCTCAGCCCGTAGACGAGGTTCTGGATGTCCAAGAAGCACAGATTTCCTTCGGGATCATTGTATTGTAAGGGAAGCGGTGGCAAATCGTCCAGCTACCAAAGCACAGATAAGAGGACTTATGAGGGCAGACGTGTCAACACGAACTGTTTAAAACCGGTTATTAGCACTGTGGCTACGGGCATGCACACCTCTTGCCCGTCTTCCACTTACTTCGCAGCATCGACGTGCAGGAGTTGAATGGTGCCATCAGAGGACCACTTGGAATGGCATGCAGTGGTCTTCAGCGATGAAAGCAGATTCTGCCTGCGCTCAAGTGATGGTTGTTTGCCTTTACACTGTAGACCTTGTAAATGCTGTCTTGTTGAGTGTGTTTGTCCAGACACGCTGGCCCCACGAAGGACCGTATGGTCTGCAATGGAAAAATCTACAACTCACGTTCACCTCACGTTCACCTTTGGTGTTTCTAGAGGGGGCACTGACCAGCAGTCTGTAGGCGCAGAATGTTGTTAGATCCATTCTTTTGCCGTTCTTGCAACAGGAACGTTGTGTGTTGTTCAAATAAGATAATGCCTGCCCACACACTACCTGTAAACCTCAACGTGCTCTGCAAGACATTCAACAACTTCTTTGGCTAGCACAATCTCCAAACTTGTCTTCAATCGAGCACGTGTGGGATATAATGGGAGGAGAAGTGACTCGTGCGATTCGTCAACCGACAACTCTTACGAAAGTACGTGAACAGTTCAAGCTGGCGTGCATAATGTATCCTAGGACAGTATTCGCTGTCTCTACGATTAACTGGATACAGGAATCAGAACCTACACTGCCGCCTGTGGAGGCTACATCGCGCACTAAACTGGGCGTTTCAGCAAGAGGTGCTATTGCTACTGATCTGTGGATTTAATCAATTTACAAACTCCATATGCACTGTTACAGCAATAAATCTTGAGTGAATTTGAAGCCTGTAAGAGAGTGTTCTAATTTTTTCTGGCAGTGTACACAGCAAGGTACAAATCCACAAAATACAATATAGCCCTTACATTATAATGCGATATATGTGACTGAAAATAAAAGAGTAAAACTACAGCAATCCACATTGCACAATCAGAAAATAAGCAGTTGTATGGAGGAACGTAGCTGCGAGGTAACGGACAAAACGAAAAACATTTATCAGCTAATTGCAGCTTTTTTCAAAAATTTCGGAACGTAAAATTATATCAACCTCAGGAAACGCTTAGAATCGAAACTGTCACATTCGTCAGCGTACCAGAATGTCCTTTATTGCGCCACCTGTAATATAATTAAAATGAACATAATAAATATAACTAGAAAGAATATGAAAAATGTAATTGCTTGCGTAAATGTCTGTCTCGTGCTTAACTTAGTATCGTTTAACGATCGGACTTCGCCGGAATCCTTAAAGATTCAGGCGGCGAAGGACTCCTTGGGCACTGGCACTTCTCGTAATTACAAAACAATTCACTTCACATACTTCAATAAATAAAAATGCTTAATACTACTCTTCAAAACCGTATTATTCACGCACACTTTAAATACACTGAGACTGCAATACTTCACCGTAGCATATCCTTCTCCTACGAGAAAATTCGGCCGTCTCCATTATGAAAGAAAAAGCTATATAGTGAAAAATGATTGGGAAAAAATGTCATCTGTTGTCTGCGCCTTCATGTTTTATGTCTCTGCACTTTTAAGTTTAATAGGTATTTCATCCTTGCTTTGTCGACAGTTAAATTCTAACTCAGCGGTATTCTGGGGGTCTTTCCTCTTGTTCCTGTACACACCTTGGCTGCCCATTATCTTGTCTGTGAGCGAAATGTTGTACCAGAGAATGCTAACCTATACGCGAAGAGTGTCCTTTTCCATCTAAATTATCTGACTGAGAATGACCAAAATCACTAACGTCGCCATCTGGAGTGAGTTTTCTTTCGATTTCTGTGAGCTGATCACGTATCATATTGACTTCTCGTTTCTTCTGTTGAACGATTTTCATTTGACCATCTGTAAATCGTTTCAAGGCTTGGTACTTTTCTGTGTCCGAAAAACGAGCCAATAAAGTATTCTCAGAATCCCTGTATGCGTTAGTCGACAAATATGTCACTTGCGCAGTAGGTGCTTTAACTTCCTCAGAAATAGTATCTAGCTTTCATTTCTCTGTTTCTAATTGCAATTACAATGCCTTATCTTGTTCACATGTTTTGCGAATAGCAGCATCGAGTTGCTCATTCTGTTCATTTTATTGAGCGATTACAGCACTCGGCAGTATACTGTTGAGCTGTGTTAGCAGTACTTCTTTGTTCTGATCTTGATTCCGTTATATATTTGAAATTCTCGAGCGTATCTTTGTATCTCTTTATAAGCACATTTCGAAGTGTAGACGATGTTCTGTCTCAATATTACGGGGCCTGGTCTCAGTACTAATCTGAACTGGCAAATTATGTATCTCTGATTTTGTCTCTTCCTGTGAACTAGTGTATTTTTCCTGTGGCTTTTTTAACTTTTCCAGTTTCTCTTCCTGTTTCCAGTACTTTCTTCCTGTGACCTAATCCTCTCTGTTTCTCTTTCTTTGACACACTACTTTCATCCAGTTTCCTAGTACTCCTTAACATATGCTATTGTCTCGTCCTGTGGCTTATTTATCTGTAGCAACAATTCTATAATACAAACGTTCACAGATTACACATTAATGTCAACAGAAGGAGAGCAAGTTTAGCTTCGGTAGTGGTGACGATAAATTGCAACCAAAATAAAATACTACAAAAAAGTTCTATTGTCCACAAAAATGTAACTTTCAATCACTGACTGTCCACGAAAAGATAATTTGTCCCAGATAATGAAGTGCTAAATGCATATATTAATTGGAATCTCGTAAAATATGCACTACAGTTGTCTGAGCCTATACAGTTACCTTTCAGCAAATGGCGAAAATATCACGCAAATACCCCTAAAACTATAAACAGTATAACACAAATGACAATACATAAAGACAAATATGCAAAATTCTTCCACTGAAATTAACCAGCAAAGCATCACGTACACAATTTGCTGTGGAAATGGGTTGTTGTAACTTCACTATCGAGATCGTAGCTTCGTCTGACTACAAAAATAACAGAAAAATCTTAAAACGTCTCATCCTAGGCTGACGGTTCGCCAAGTGAAACGTTTTTGTTTTATTTTTTATCATTGTTTGTTGGCTGTTGTACATGTAAATTGGTTCTCTATTCTTTAACTTTCGTGTGTGTTTCTGCCCTGTATGTGAACGTTGAACAATCTATGTGGCGTGCTTATGTAAACATTACCTGATGAAATGATTCGAGAAATCCAACTGAAACTGTGTAACTGTATTGCGATTAAATTTTACCAAAAATAATTAAGAAACGTAAAACTGTGTACTAAAGAAACTGTTCTGTGAAAACTGTATTGTGCAGTGCAGAGAACAGTGCTACTTTGCGTGACGTCACAGTACGTGTCTTGGTATTACAACACACAAAACTAAAGGAGCAAAAAGTCTGCATAAAAGTAAAAAATGAACTTCGACAGAATAGATGTCCAAAATGCTTTTGTTAAAATTCCCAGCAAAATAAAGTATTGTGCAGTGCAGAGAACAATGCTACTTTGCGTGACGTCACAGTATGTGTCTTAGTATTACAACACACAAAACTAAAGGAGCAAAAAGTCTGCTGAAAATCAAAAAATGAACTTCGACAGAAAAGATGTCCAAAATGCTTCTGTTAAAATTCCCAGCAAAATTACGGTCGCTGACCAAATAAATATCGTAACACCACGTGACATACACTCAGTTATGTAACACTACTCCGTAAGACTGTGGAGGTCTGATAAGAAAATGAAATCTCAGCTGAACTGCACCTAAACTGACCCTGAAGATAATTTTAAATTGCAATGCTTATCTTTGAATGATATTACTGTGTCCTAAACAGTGATGTTAAAGTGGCCGTAACGAATTTTCATGACTTACCATGTGGAAACGGAAACTCGGTACTGCTCGAGAGTAGTGTATATTAAAATAATGCGCCGCAGAAAACCAGATAAAGAAAAACATTGCCAAGTGTAATACAAGGAAAACCAGCTATGGTAAGCACATAATGCTTTATGAGTTGATCAACTGTGTTTCTCTATCCAAAAAAGCACAAAATTAATATTTCGTGAGGAGACATAGCAAACACTCAACTCACTGAAAGATTGAGTAGAGACTAGCATTCAAAAACTGCATTTTGAGTTATGAAATTCATTCCTTAACAATTACAATCTTTAAAGAACTCATTTATTGTTAAAGATATTAGTCGTCCGTATAATATGTTGCTGAAGTGGTAAGGGGGTGGTAAAAATGTAACTCTGAATCGAAGCTATGTGACCAGATGAGCTGTTTAATCACGTCTCGACAATAAAAACAACTAACCAGAATCAACAGATATAATTTGTGCTAAAAATTTGCCTTCTTTTATCTCATAATAAATTGTGTGCAAGCATACTGCGGATTGACAACATTACCTGAGTGTTTTCAAACTTCTCAAATCAGTCTTTACAAAATAATATCCTGAAAATTCAACATCCCCTGCGTTGCATCTCTGTGTTCTGATAGCTATTTCGAGAACGCTCAGCAGTGTGACGAACACCCGACTGTCTCACTTACTTCGCTCACTTACCCACGAATCTCTGCTGACCTTCACGTGTCGTCATTTGTGGCTCCTCTTTTGAACCGAGAGTGCAAGAGTTTTCGCCTCCTCGGCATTTTCCAGATTTCATTGTTAAACCAAGCTGGGTCTTTTTCATCCTTAATCAACTAACTCGGTACATACTTCTCCAGAGCACAATTTACAATTGTTTAAATTTTGCGCATAATTCTTCTACGTCCACCACATCACTTTCAATGAATAACAAAAGTAAGCTACAAAACTTATAACTCTCTCCTCCGAGTGCGAAAATATTTAATTGATGTACATATACTTGGGAAGAAACAATCAATCGTAATAAAACAAGATAAAGAGCTCACGGAAAAATTTAAGTTTTCGTTGTCCCTTCGAGCTGTTCGAGAGTGGAACTGTGGAGAAATAGTGTGATCAGTGGTTAGATGAAACCTCCGCCAGACACATATGAATTGCAGAGTAGTCATATATATATATATATATATATATATATATATATATATATATATATATATATATATATATATATGTGTGTGTGTGTGTGTGTGTGTGTGTGTGTGTGTGTGTGTGTGAGGCAGTAATGCAACAGTCAAATACAGTACAATGCTAAGGTATAAAAGTAAACCGTTCAAGTAACGGCATGTCAGTTTAATATCACAATGGTTGTTATTAGAACTAAAAAACCGGTGCAGATTCACCTTAACGCTGGATATGCAACGAGGAATTTTCCTACTTTTACGTAATAAACAGCCTTCAAGCGTTATTAAATACATACGTAACCGAGTTTGAGGTTGAACACTGGCATTCATCACATCAACTACAAATTTTGTAAAGTCATCTTGAATCCTCTTACAGTCACTCAACATAGACACCTCCCTGAACACGTCAGCATCATCATCAAACAGCAGCTGGTTGCTGCTCATCCTGTTCGCCAGATCATTTTGTATATAGAAAATAAGAGCGGTCCTGTCATTCCCTGGAGCACTCCTGACGGTAGTGTTGTCTATGATGATTACTCGCCATAGAGGATTACATACTGGGTTCTGTTAGTTAAGAAGTATTCGAGCCACTCACATACCTGTTAACCTGTTCGGCATGCTCTAACTTCGTTACCAATCAGCAGTGGGCCACAGTATCAGATTCCTTTCGGAAATTTAGGAAATTGAATCTCCTTGTTTCCCTTCATCCATAGTTGGCAGGACAGGCCGTGAGAAAATGGCAAGCTTAGTTTCGCATGAGCGATGCTTTCTAAAACGCACTGATTTGCGAGAATAAATTTTTCTGTCTCTAGGAGATTTATTAAACTCAAATCGTGAATACCTTCAAGAATTCTGCAGCAAATCGATGTTAAGGATATTGGTCTGTAATTTTGCGGCTCCTTTTTTTTAGCCTTCTTATATACAGGAGTCACCTGCACTTTTCTCCTGTTGCTTGGGACTTAGCACTGGGCGAGAATTCACGATAAATGCAGGTTAAGTAAGGGGCCTGTGCCGTAGATCAATCTTTGTAAAATCTAGCGACTTATTTACTTTTAACTCTTTGAGATGATCACTACGCCAGGCGTCCCTATTACTATGATCTCCACACGGGAGTCTGAGCGATGGTAAAACGACGGTATGTTTGTATGATTCTCCTACGTGAACGACTTCGGAGCGAAATTTAAACCTTCGGATTTCTTTTTGCTAAAATCTACTGCCACACCAGACAGGTCAACGAGTGACTGGAGAGAAATCTTAGATTCGCTTAGTGATTTTACACGTGACCAGAACTTTCTGGTGTTCTCGTCGAGATCTTTTGGTAAGGTATGATGGTTGTAGTTCTATGCTTTCCGCATCAATTTTTTTCACAGACGCACGAATCTTTACTTTTGCCTGTCGTCATTCGTGCGTTCTCTTTAGAACTGAGGGTGCAACAGTTTTTGCCTCCTCGACATTTTCCAGATTTCATTGTTAAACCAAGGCAGATCTTTTTCGTCCTTTAATCACCGTACTCGGTACATACTTTTCCAGTTCGTTTAAACTTTACCCATAATTCCTTCATGGCCATCACACTGGAACTTGGTAATGTTCTGATGTCTGTTCATTGTGAGTGGGATGCTAACTGTAACACTACAATCCAGTGCCTCCTGTGTATTTAGGCTACTTGGCTTCATTTTATATTTGCGACTATAAGCATCTATGAATTTTGGAAGTAATTAATGATTATGAAAATGTAACGTAGTGTAAAAAATTAAGTAAGAAATGGTTATAGCAAATAGCTGTAGTAGATACACTGGCAGTGTCAGGGAAATTTACATTGTAGGAAACACAAAGAAAATCTTTAATTGTAATAATATCTTTGGCACGAGCACGTGCCTTCGAAGAAGTGGAACCAGAGATGAATTGTGAAGCACCTGTGGTGTGGCACAGACGTATGTGTTGACACGTAAATGCCAAGTGGAGACTGTGCAGGATATGGTAGTGAAATATATGGCAAGGCACGAGATAAGTGAGCTAGCACGTGACTGGACACAGTAGATGGTCCCAAGAAGAATTTGGAATTAGTGATGAATACTGTGTGGCCAAAATTTATTCATGCTGCTCGCTAATCAAGAAGAGCCTACTGCCAATAATGAATTTAATAATAAGCATTTCATCGCAGAACAACAAACAACTCATCGCAAAGTAAGACCCAGTGAGTGCTTCCATAGCTGAGTGATAGACTTGCCAGCGTAATAGTAATTATTTTGGACATTACAGTATGTATAATTAAAGCATAAAGTTTGCGAGTGAAACTTTATTTATCAAAGTCGTTAACTTTCAGCTTGGTCCTAATCTCGTCATCATAAGTTCCGAGAAAGCCATGAGTGAAAGAAATAGTTTCAAGTAAACAGCTCAGTCAAATTTACAGTTTACCGTCAATCAAGTAACTATTGTAATAAAAAGCAGTAATAACTACAGTTGTTCATACACCAGTACTGTTGCACTACTACTGCAGACAACCAGGTCAAACGGAAAGCGATATAAATGCCATTCATATTTCTATGACAAAAATCATTTTGCTGGCTGTTTTCTTATCAGAGTAATTATACTATTTTATGGTTCAAATGGCTCTGAGCACTATGGGACTCAACTGCTGTGGTCATCAGTCCCCTAGAACTTAGAACTACTTAAACCTAACTAACCTAAGGACATCACACACATCCATGCCCGAGGCAGGATTCGAACCTGCCACCGTAGCAGTCGCACGGTTCCGGACTGCGCGCCTAGAACCGCGAGACCACCGCGGCCGGCCATATACTATTTTATGTTAAGTTCTATAAATGATATGTGCATATGTTCACATAATATAATAATGAAAAATAGTTGTTCTGATGAATGGAAGGTTTTACTACCTCAATTGAAAATTAACCAGTGAAGAACTGTAATTAAACTTTGTTACTACTATACCAACATCTAAACAGACGGAATTAATGCGACTTACGCATTACAGTACGGTATCTATCAACAGCTGCTAGTCGTTGCATGTTATTGGTTTTCATAATTATTGCATTCCAAATTAACGCTTTAGTTTTCATGTTACACGTGTTTACTACATCTAAGCTCGCGTGAGTGCGTTTTGTTCGGCAGACGCACTGTCATTCTTGCCCATTATCTGCATGATTTCAAACTCATTATAGTCATTAACCAGATTTAACGTTTGATCGTTTTGGAGCTGGCGACTGTTTTCATCCCGCAATCTAAAATTTTTCAAAAAGTTCTGGCGTACAAATTACGGCTAACTACAGCGAAAATTTGTGTATTTAGTTTTTTGATTTTTTACACTTCGATCGTTGTAAGCAGTAAACACTCGTGCGCTAATGATCGTGTTTTTACTATCTATATTCTGTTGGGAAGGACTGAGCTTCGGTTTCGACTCCTTGTTTCTGTTAATTATGGAGCATTAGGTACACGTGTCTTGAAAAACCTTTCTATACGCCAGAGAGCATAGGTACCTCTCCTAACGGCTGCTTATCTGCCCTTTCTAGCAGAAATACTCCCTTAGCCTACTTGACTGGTTTCTTAACTTTAATAATCATGTTGCTTTGATATCATGACTACTAATCCCTGGCTCTATACTGACGCTGTCTATAAGGTCAGGCTCGTTTGTTGCTACAGGGTCTGCAAAATTTCTATCGTGTGTGGGCTGTGGAACTAGCTGGTTAAGACAGTTTCGGAAAACGTATTCAAAGTACTTTGAAAGACTTTCAGGCTTTACCCCTGCACTGAATCCATTGACGTCCCAATATATACTCGTTAGATTAAGGCGAACAGTCGTCTACGCTCCATAAATGTACGCTGACTCTACGTGGTGCACACCGTAGGAACCCAAATAAAATGCCATATAATTTTTAAGGCAATTTGGGATATCGTTACTTCGTTATAGGAAAGTGATATCGAAAATGGTACTCCTCAGTAAAATCTAGCTAGAAAGGAAAGAACTTTCACCCCAAGGAAAGGCAATTAAACGATATCGTATTAGGAGTTTCAATGTTTGGTGCAGTTGGCACGTAAGTATTGCAAGCATGTGAGCCTCTGAGCATAGAATTAAACTTGGAATAGTACCTGGAAGAACCTAACATCAGATTACCAGTCAAAAGTTTAGCTGCATCAGCCACAGTAGAAGACAGTCATGTCGAGTAATCACCGACATCACCAGCGAGCAGCATATAAGGTTAATGTTTCATGCAGGTGGGAATTGATATTTGTCATCCAGAGAAGCCTTGAAAATATTTTATGACATGAGTACAGCATTGTGTTGTTGTGTTACATACATATGAAGGTTTATCAACCGCCTGGTTCTAACTGGCTACCTTTCTTACAGATCCGTATCATTCCATTATTAGACATCATATGGACTGCAACTAATCGACGCGAAAAGCGACATTCACGAAATATGGTCATTCGCTGTCGTTCAAACTTAGTAGTGCACTCACATAATGAGACGAAGTACCGACAAGATACAGGGATTTCCTCGTTTACCGGATACAGATTAGGACAAACAATAAGGTGAAATTCTTTCAGCCTTTGCAGAGAGTTTGTCTCAAGTTGAAAGCATTTGCCAGACTGGAGACCGAAATCGGGTAACTGCATTGTGCTTCCTTACTTGTTCACACTGACTTCATCAAACCTTCTCGTTGTTTGTTATAAATTCAGCAGACTTTCTAAAGGGTAGAGTAATTTCATCTCAGTAACAACCACAATCGTACAGAGAAACCAAACTCATCGTCACATCTTTTCTCCAGGAGGGTAACTGGGAAGAAGAATTTCTTTGTTGTGCGCATTAAAGAAATAAAGAGAGGACCTCTTTTCGCACTGGGGTTTATGAACATGATTACGAAGTTCGAATGAACTGGTGGTTTGGGAATCACTTCTGGAAGAGGCTGATTGCGGCACAAACTACTGAAGATGTTACTGCTACCATGGTTGAGAATGGTGGGTGGAATGTGCGATCTTGAAGCAATGGACGAGCTGTGTCACGGCAGCTGAACATTCCATGCTGTATCACACCTGAGATATTTTGAACAGCAGCAGAGCAGTCTATAGTGTGGTTTCTGACTGTCGTAGATGCATTTGGTCACCACACTCAGCAACGTTTGTAATATGAAACGTAAACATGTTGGGCAATGAACAAAGTTACCCTCCCATGTGTAAAGCGAAATGTGTTTCTTTGAATGGTTTATTCGTTATTTCTCTTTCACATGACCTTACCAATGTCTGACAATGTTTCGTTGTCCAGTGATCACTTGTTATTGATGAGGGCCCCGTCAAGTAACGGAAGTTTTATTATAACAACCATGTATTTCAGGGATGAGTTCGCGGTGTAAGAGAGGAAGGCGATTGAAACTATCTCGGGAAACAACATGGAGTGTTTGGAGATGAAGAGAAGTTGGAATGTGTTGATAGCGATGTGGCTGCAGGCTTGAATCGTCAAGAATGGAGCAGGCTAAAGGGTGTTAGGACTCAACTTTACGGAAGATGTAGGAGACGCGAAGGTGCACTAGGTGTTTGAGCAGATGTGGTATCTGGAACAGGGTACGAATGAAGAAGTAGCGGGATACAGATAGCGAGGTGGAGTGGATATCGTTCTAGCATTTCGACGAGCCAAACCCTTATTTGTAAACGCAAATGGAAGTGGTAGTAAGATGCTTATACTGGAGCTCAAATATACTAGAGACCAAAACATAAATTATTCTTTTTTAGTCAAAAATTTGAATAAAACCTGACATATTAATAACATCAAAAACAGGAGGAAATTGTGTTTGTTGTACGCTACATATACCTCTATGCACGTCTTCCCCGGGAAACTGGAAAGAGCCACTCCTCAGAGTTAGCAGCAACCCGCTCTGCACGTGTGCTCAGCAGGTTGCCTGCCTCACAGTTGAATAAAAACTTCACTGTCACGTTTTCCTGGTGTTTGCCACTAGTCTCAGCATTAAGGAAAGTCTGTGGTCAGCGCGACGGAATGTCATACCTAACGGACCGGGTTTGATTCTCAGCTGTGACGGAGATTTTCTCCGCTCAGGGACTGGGTGTTGTGTTGTCCTTATCATTATCATTTCATCTCCATAGACATGTAAGTCACCGAACTGGCGTCAACTCGAAAGACTTGCACCAAGCGATCAGTCTACCAGACGGGAGGCCTTAGCCGCACGGCATTTACATTTTTAACTCTATAATAACTCAAAATATGATTGACAGAAACGTAATACCGAGAGTGTTTAACGTACAATGAAAGCACAACGCGAGTTCTGAGAAAATCGGTACAACGGAGGCTGGCTTCGAACGCGAGTGACGCTGTAGTCCATTCCACAGGCTCTCGCAGATGACATCCCAGTGTTAGCTGAACCAGACGAGTTGGTTTACTAACAGCATGTGCAAAACTTCTAACGATGCAGGTTTACAGTTAAGCGTATTCTTTGCTCCTATGGTTTAAGAGTGTGTTAGAATTGCGGTGTATCTGCTTCTTAGATCACACCATAAGACGGGAACAGTCCAAATTAATCTATTAGCTGAAATTTTTTTCTTCCGGAGAAATATTTGTGGTGCGCTACATGTCTTATGGTATATTAACCGAACAGTGGAAGAGTACGGCTAGTTACAATCTTCTTGGCTAGGTTTCAGGAAATTTTCAGAGGAGGGCTGAGTAAAACTGCAGTTTATGTTGGATGAAATACGTTAAAAATTGAAGAAAACATGGTACTGGGAACACCTTCGACATATGTCATAAGATATTTAAATTTGATATAAAAAGGAGAGCAACGAATCGAGGTGTTTTAAGGAATATCTACTACGCAACACAGTCGGGTTATTTAACATTAATCTTGATTATTCCAACCATCCAAAACTACGTTTAGAAGAGCTGCTATTTATATGCATTTGTTTACAAAGGCAAGAGAAAACGATTTCTAAGCGTTTAGCATCACCTGAAATATTGGCTGACATATGATCGGAACTGCATCACTCAACGTAGTGACAGGCGACCCCATAATTCCACACTAATATCAATCTTTTTCTACTAGTTTTATGTGTCGCTCACATCCCACTCGCACCCCTACCCTTAGGGATACTAGATGGTGGATTTACCACTACTTCTAGTTTACAACTACTTCTAGTTTGTATGTGTGTTACACGTAGCTGAAACTTCTTCTAGCACTCTAGATACGCTTTCTTCTACTTGTCATCTCTCTTCAACTTCCTTCGCCAACCCTTTTAAGAATGCAACCTTGATTTGTTCCGGTACAGCCAAAAGTACCAAGTCAATAGATTTCGGAACTAGCTAGTAAGAACGTACATGCCTTCGCTGGAATCACTCCATTTGAATTTTGACCAAAAGAACGGCGGAATTGCTTCCGAGCCATACCGAAAACTTTTCTGATATTTGTAACATTTACGTATCACAGATTCATACACTTGGAAGGAACAATTTAATTACGAATAAACTCTATCCTTATTTCTTTGTTCTTACTTACCCTCTCTACGTCTCGACAAAACGAAAACAAGTATGTCCTACGACTGTAATATCAGTTAGTTACAATTGGAATCGAACTCCAACAAATACTTGGATTAACAGTTTGTAGGAATATGAAATTACATGATCATAATGAATAGTAGGCTGAAGTCGGAAAGAATCGAGACGCAAAGAAGTGAGATAAGGAAGTACTGAGGAATGAAGAGGAACGCTAAGGCTATAGACACTCCTATAAGGAATACCTCGACAGACCGTTTAGTAGAAGAAGAATGGACGTCTCTAAAAGAGCAATCACAGAAGCTGGAAGAAAGAAGTCAACTGCGAAGAAACTATGGGTAACGGAAGAAATACTTCAGATGATCGACGAAGGAAAGAGGTACGAAAACGTTCAGAGAAATTCAGGAATACGGAAGAACAAGTCGCTAAAGAGTGTTGTGACAGCCAGAGCGAGAGCACCAGCAGCAGCGAGTACTGTTTGTATAAAGCGTTTATTTTGCATTTTGTTTACGACCTTCCACTAAGGAAGGGATTCTATTTGTGTTTATCTGCTCTGCATAGTAACTAACAGTTCTTGATAAAACTTTACGTAGTTTTCGTGTTAGATTTCTTAGTGTTTTCTTGATCGTTTAGAACAGAAAACGCCCTAAAACCGTCTTTTGTTTGTTTCGCGGCCGTTAGCCACTAGTCACTTGAATCAGCAGTTGTCTTGTGACAGCCAGAGCGAGAGCACCAGCAGCAGCGAGTACTGTTTGTATAAAGCGTTTTTGTACTTATTTGCTGCGCTTAGCTTTTAAATAGTTTTTCTGGGAAAACCTAGCGTAGTTTTCGCGTCTCGTATTTCAGTGAGTGTTTCTTGATTATCAGAGTAGCTCATCAGAAGATTATCTTGGGAATTTGTCACCGTATAGAGTAGGGTAAACATAGTCATGTGTAGAGACTGTGGTTGTTGTGAGCGGACGCAAGGAGAATTGGCCACTCTTCGGGGGCAGGTGGAGGCTTTGTCTGTTAGGCTCATCGAGCTCGAGGCGCAGGCGTCGGCTCGTAGTGGCGTTGGGGCAACTGTGGTGAGACCTATGCCTACTTCGGTGGCCTTGGAATCACATGGAACCCCTGATGTCGCTGCGTCTTCCGGCAGTGAGCATCTTACCGGTCAGCCATCACTCCAGGGTGAATGGCGGACAGTGGTGGGCTCGCGCGTGCCTGGCCGAAAGGCGAAGGTGGGATCCGGCCGCGTGGCAGCTGCCTTACCCCTTTCCAACAGGTACGGGGTGCTTCCTAGTGGTGATGACATCGTTTCCGAGCCACCACAGGATGCCTCGCCTGTTGGGCCAGTGGCCGATTCTCCGGCAAGGTCCCGACAGTCACAGAGGGCGGGCCTATTAGTTATAGGGAGCTCCAACGTTAGGCGGGTTATGGAGCCCCTTAGGAAAATAGCGGGTAGGTCGGGGAAGAATGCCAATGTGCACTCGGTGTGCTTGCCGGGGGGTCTCGTCCGTAATGTGGAGGAGGACCTTCCGGCAGCTATTGAACGCACTGGGTGTGACCGGCTGCAGATAGTAGCACATGTCGAAACGAATGACGCCTGCCGCTTGGGTTCTGAGGCCATCCTTGGTTCCTTCCGGCGGCTGGCTGATTTGGTGAAGACAACCAGCATCGCACGCGGAGTGCAAGCTGAGCTTAATATCTGCAGCATAGTGCCTAGAGTCGATCGCGGTCCTCTGGTTTGGAGCCGTGTGGAGGGTCTAAACCAGAGGCTCAGACGACTCTGCGACTATAATGGTTGCAAATTCATCGACCTCCGTTATTGGGTGGAGAACTGTAGGGCCCCCCTAGACAGGTCAGGCGTGCACTACACACCGGAAGCAGCTACTAGGGTAGCAGAGTACGTGTGGCGTGCACACGGGGGTTTTTTAGGTTAGAGGGACCCCCCCCCCCTTGGGCGAAACGATAAAATACCTGACGGCTTACCAGAGAGGACATTATCATCGTTGATAAAGAACGTCCGTCCTCAGAGACCAAAAACAGGAAAAGTCAACGTAATATTGGTAAACTGCAGGAGTATCCAGGGCAAGGTTCCTGAATTAGTATCTCTTATTGAAGGAAATAGTGCGCATATAGTATTAGGAACGGAAAGTTGGTTAAAACCGGAAGTGAACAGTAACGAAATCCTAGACACAGAATGGAATATATACCGCAAGGATAGGATAAACGCCAATGGTGGAGGAGTATTTATAGCAGTAAAGAATTCAATAATATCCAGTGAAGTTATTAGCGAATGCGAATGTGAAATAATCTGGGTTAAGTTAAGTATCAAAGGTGGGTCAGATATGATAGTCGGATGCTTCTATAGACCACCTGCATCAGCAACCGTAGTAGTTGAGCGCCTCAGAGAGAACCTGCAGAACGTCGTGAAGAAGTTTCGTGATCATACTATTGTAATAGGGGGAGACTTCAATCTACCAGGTATAGAATGGGATAGTCACACAATCAGAACTGGAGCCAGGGACAGAGACTCTTGTGACATTATCCTGACTGCCTTGTCCGAGAATTACTTCGAGCAGATAGTTAGAGAACCAACTCGTGAAGCTAACGTTTTAGACCTCATAGCAACAAATAGACCGGAACTTTTCGACTCCGTGAATGTAGAAGAGGGTATCAGTGATCATAAGTCAGTGGTTGCATCAATGACTACAAGTGTAATAAGAAATGCCAAGAAAGGAAGGAAAATATATTTGCTTAACAAGAGTGATAGGGCACAAATCGCAGAATATCTGAGTGACCACCATCAAACGTTCATTTCTGAGGAAGAGGATGTGGAACAAAAATGGAAAAAATTCAGGAACATCGTCCAGTACGCCTTAGATAAGTTCGTACCGACTAAGGTCCAAAGCGAGGGGAAAGATCCACCGTGGTATAACAATCATGTACGAAAGGTACTACGGAAACAAAGAAAGCTTCATCATAGGTTTAAGAGTAGTCGAATCATAGCTGATAAGGAAAAGCTGAACGAAGCGAAAAAGAGCGTAAAGACAGCAATGACAGAAGCATTCAACGAATTCGAACATAAAACATTGGCAAACAATCTAAACAAGAACCCTAAAAAGTTTTGGTCATATGTAAAATCGGTAAGCGGATCTAAATCCCCTATTCAGTCACTCGTTGACCACGATGGCACCGAAACAGAGGACGACCGAAGAAAGGCAGAAATACTGAATTCAGTGTTCCGAAACTGTTTCACTGCGGAAAATCGTAACACGGTCCCTGACTTCAGCCGTCGCACGGACGCCAAAATGGAAAATATTGAAATAAACGATATCGGAATTGAAAAACAACTGCTATCACTCAGTAGCGGAAAAGCATCCGGACCAGACGAGATACCCTTAAGATTCTACAGTGATTATGCTAAAGAACTTGCCCACTTTCTATCAGCAATTTATCGTAGATCGCTGGAAGAACGTAAAGTACCTAGCGACTGGAAGAAAGCGCAGGTCGTTCCCATTTTCAAGAAGGGTCATAAATCAGATGCGAATAATTATAGGCCTATTTCGCTTACGTCAATCTGTTGTAGAATAATGGAACATGTTTTGTGTTCTCGTATTATGACGTTCTTAGATAATACAAATCTCCTTCATCATAACCAACATGGATTCCGCAAACAGAGATCATGTGAAACTCAGCTCGCCCTATTTGCCCAAGAAATCCACAGTGCCGTAGACACTGGCGAGCAGATTGATGCCGTATTCCTGGACTTCAGGAAGGCATTTGATACGGTTCCGCACTTACGTTTAGTGAAAAAAATACGAGCTTACGGAATATCGGACCAGGTTTGTGATTGGATTCAGGATTTCCTAGAAGAAAGAACACAACATGTCATTCTTAACGGTTCAAAATATGCAGATGTAGAGGTAATTTCGGGAGTACCGCAGGGAAGCGTGATAGGACCTTTATTGTTTACAATATACATAAATGACTTAGTTGACAACATCGGTAGCTCCGTGAGGCTATTTGCAGATGACACGGTTGTCTACAAGAAAGTAGCAACATCAGAAGACTCGTACGTACTCCAGGAGGACCTGCAGAGGATTAATGCATGGTGCGACAGCTGGCAGCTTTCCCTAAACGTAGATAAATGTAATATAATGCGCATACATAGGGGCAGAAATCCATTCCAGTACGATTATGCCGTAGGTGGTAAATCATTGGAAGCGGTAACGACCGTAAAATACTTAGGAGTTACTATCCGGAGCGATCTGAAGTGGAATGATCACATAAAACAAATAGTGGGAAAAGCAGGCGCCAGGTTGAGATTCATAGGAAGAATTCTAAGAAAATGTGACTCATCGACGAAAGAAGTAGCTTACAAAACGCTTGTTCGTCCGATTCTTGAGTATTGCTCATCAGTATGGGA